>NC_091507.1:5237894-5539508 GCF_947461875.1 Haliaeetus albicilla
TAAATTGATCTTGGCATTTACCTATTCGTCTGTGTAATGCAGGAGCACTATAGGAAAAGAAATTAATTTAGGAATTACTTTGAGATACCTGTAACTAACTATTATTTTATCAAAAATGTAACTGCCATTCTGAAAAAATCCAAACCAAACCCCAACCAAAACCCAAAAGGCAAACCCTCTCCTATTTTATAACTGAATTGGTTTACTAGACTTAGTCTTTCAATGGTCTGAGAAGTCATGGCACTGGATCTCTGATACATGGTATAACCACAGTATTCCTAATGATACAGAAGAGGAGACTGGACAATCAGAAAGCCATCAATATTTAGCAACACCACATGAAGAAAACAAAAATTTCCAGTGTGCTGTCTGTGGTTCATCAAAGGTTGTTCAAATGTCGATCTTGACAAACAACTGGCAGGATTTGAAGGAAAGCGCGGCAGGGCATTGACTGTGGGCCTCCCTCAACCATCAGGCTCCCCATGGCAGCCTAGTCGCAGGTGTTTACAACATGGCAAAAAGGGTAAGGATGTGATTTCAGGTGTGGGTTAACCCTTGAAAGTGAATAAGTAGTTTCTTTCTGAAGCAATTGAAAAGGTTTGAATCCATTCCAAACCCATTTGGGACAACATAAAGAAAGTATTTCTCTTACGTGTAGCTGTTTTGAAACATCAGCAGCCTTCAAAATCGCTACTGATGTGGCAACACCTTACTACTTATCCAGAAGTAAGCTACAACTTATTAAAATACAAAACCCTCCCTCCGCTCACAACCTGGTAATGGCACTTTGTTCTCAGTTACTGATGCACTTCTGCTAAAGTGATGGTACATCCAGGTGATAGTTTGGCCCTCTAAATTTGTGATTCTGGGAAATAGGAGAACTAAATGTGTTCCTCCAAGGCTTCCTTTTCTTATCTTTTAAAGGTGAGGTCACTAAGGTGAGAAACAGAAAAAATCAATAACTCCTTCGAAGAGTTACAAACACGTTACTTGGACTCTCTCTTAAGATTTTGTCCTATTGCTTTGCTTTGTCATCCTCCTCCTTCCTCAACATAATCTGCATTAAAATACCTCCAGTCCAGGCCTGAGGCTGTTTTAAAGATGCTCCAGAAGCCTGAGGATTTAGAGAGGGAGTTCTGCTTTAACTACACAACTGCAGTGAAGAGTCAGGCTGACATATTAAAAAGTCAGGTTTTGACACTGATCTTGAAGGACAGTCAGACTCTCCTTTTAGGGATACTGGCAGGACAGACTGAGGAAAAATCTTTCAACTTTAAGAATCTACAGTGTGAGCACCTAGAAATATGAGGTTAAATGAAGATGACAGTGAAGAAGTAGCACATAGGTAAGTACTTTACACTGGGACATCAGTATTCTGGCTAGGAGCCATCTGCCAATGGCTAGAGAAAGTTTTACAGACAAAGTCAACATACCCATAGCACAAACGGTCATCTTGCCACCGGCTGTTTATGTCTGAGTCCAACAGATGTATTATGCAATAAGTATAGGTATAAAAATGTGCTAAGCTTAATTTCCTAAATAGGAAATAAAAATGACTAAATAGAGAAACATTTAAAATGCTATTTGGCTTTCCAGGGTAATAAGCTTCCTTAAAAACCCATGATTTTGCGGAGAAGATCAGGAAAAAATAAGGGTTTCCAGCAAGAAAATAGTTGTCTTAGGAAGACATAGATATTCTGGATTTATGAAAAGCAGGATGAAACTGTAGGCAAGTGTAGCTTCAAATGCCTAATGATGAGATTAATTTATTGATTTTTTTTCCTAGTTACCTAGAACTCTCAATTTGGTGCTGAAGTTTATTGCAGAAGTCAGGAAATAAAGATCAGAAAATTAAATCAGGAAAAAAATAAATATGAGGCTGACAAAACCTTGGGAAGAAAATGGGTTGACTGAAGTACATATTGGCTTTCTATTACGAAAAGTTTGAGAAAAGAAAACAAAAAGTCATATGCAGAGAAATCACAGAATGCGTCGTTTCCACGGCCATCTGCTGTAAGGATATGACTGTCCAGCTGTGCTATTGTGAGAGGTGAGAAAAACGACCGCTCAAACAGGACCTGCGAAGAGGAAAAAATCCCTTGACAAGTCTGAAATCTTGTTTCACACCTCCCTCACCACAGGGGTTTTCTGTTTCACCATACCGTTTATTAAAGCTATGTCCTGGGACAAACCTAAGCTGTAAAGCATGGTGATTCGTGGAAAGCAAACGTAAGTTATGGTTATCACAAGACACAAGGGAAAACAGATTAAGTGACGGACCACAACCACACAGTTTCTCCTAATTCTAAAGGTTATCGCAAATTCTGGAAATGTCCCCCCCACTTAAAAAGATAAATGCTGGTTTTCAAACCAGTAAAACTGACAGTGCCAGAATTTCTTTACATCAGTTGATTGAAAATGCACTTAGGCAGAATGTCAGTAATTCTTATATCGTAATTGTTTAAAGTTACTTTTTACCCACTCCTGTAACTCCAGTGCTTAATTAACAAATCAGGTAAAAGAATATCTCCAAGATAGTGATTCCAGCATCGTGGGGGCTATCACAGGGAGTAGCCTCAGACCTCAGACCTGTTAATGGTTGTTCATCAAAATCAGAAAGATAAAGATTCACAGGCTTGATATTACTAAAGAGCAGAATAAATGAATAAACCACACCTTTTCAGGACCCTTGTAAAAGGTAAATAAATAATATTAAAAATAAACAATCAAAAAAAAGGAATGGCACAATTCAATTTTGACTTAAAAATATATGAATACTTACAAGTCGTCTTTAGTGAAAGTTGTTAGAAAAAACGTGTAACGTGTGAGGGTAAAGGGCAATTCCTTTTTTAAGATCTCCCCCACATTAACAAAGGGAATTGCTGAGAGCTGCTGAATCAAGCTCCTGTCAGTACCTCTGAGGCTTTCTGTTAAACCTTTGCTTTTCCTGTCTAATTCACATGGAAAAAAGAAAAAAAAATAATCTCTACAAGTGTTGGGATTACACTTTGAGTTAGGACTCCTAGAGAGAAGAGATGAATTTAGTGGATGATCTGCCTTAGCGGAGCTGCAGGTCAAGCCCCACAGGACTCCTAACTAACCAGGCATCTTCCAAAGAGGGCTTATGGTAAGAAACCGAGAAAAGCAGAAAAGGGTCATAAGCAGAAAAGAGAAGATGGTGGCCAAAGAGTTAATCACAGGCAGGAAAAGTTCATAAGCCATTTATAGTGCTGGAGCTTTTCATTTTATTATGCTGTTTTGGAAATAGTGTGATTATTTGCTCTAATGTAATGTGCAAAGGCAGTATTAGATAGCAGTAATAGGCTGAAATGTTCTGAGCGAGCTGCATGTCACCATACAGCTAAGCATTCAGTTAATAGATATGGGGGATCCATGCTTGCTGAATAGGAACAATGTAATTATGGCAGTCATCCAAGAGCAAATGAAAGGATGGGGATATGGTTTTTAATGGCTTACATTTGAAATAGTTGGTTTCCATCTCTCTGTTAGACAAAAGGGAATGAGAACTGGAGAAGGCCACCCTGGAGAAGACCTATGGCTGCTCCAATTCTTGTAACCTTCTTAAATCTTGACATTTCAATGGAAAAGGCGTGGGGTGATTTGCAGTGCACACATATTTTCCCAGTGGCTGTAATAGCTATATCTCTCATTGGATTTTGTAGCTTCAATGAATGTGTTTCACTTCACAATTGACAAGAAAAGCTAAAAGCACACACGTTGTCTGATACAATGGCTCAGTTGACAAGCAGTCACTCGTCACATTTCAGTGACTTGGTTTCTTTAGACCACGTGACCGTGTCCTTAGAGTGGTAATTAATACCTCACAGGTAAAAGCATTTGTGTGTTTTACTTCAAAGTGTTCATTTTAACCTTCTATATGAAAGAACTGCCATTTAGTATTGAATTCACAGGGAATATGAGGGTTTAGGCACTCAGATTTCTGAAGAGAGGGAGAAGTTGTGACTACAGACATTTTGCCTGCATCCTTCTGTAAGTAGTCTGGCAACCTGATCCAACAGACGATGACTTGTTTGGTTTCTCTTTGGCTGCAGAAGCCACATTTCTTTTCAGTGTAAAACCGGACATGAAAAGGGAAGGTTGGTGCATGCCCAGGTCGTGCCCCGTATGGAAACAGGAGGTAATTGGGGTGTATTCCAGCCCAGAGCAAGGAATTCAGAAGCACCTCTATCCCTGCTAGTATAGGCGTAGTCTCTGAGAATGAAAAGCACCATTGTTTCTTCGGAGACATCTGGCAGAGCACGGTGAATGTGGCTGAATACTGTTTCCCCCACCACATAAAAGCAAGACAAACTTCCTAAGAAGTGGTATTGGACAAATGCTGGGAAGTCAGTGACTGACTAGGGCAAGAACAGGCAAATTCATAGTTCAGTAAGCATGTAAAAACCAGAAAACTGACAACGAACCACTCCTTTTACCTCAGTTGAAGTGTACTACGCAAGTGGAAACTTCAGAACTGTTAAAGAAGGAGTCATGCCAACAAAGCGGCACCACTGCATTGTAAAATCACGATTTAAATTCGCAATTGCTTTCTCGCTTGAGTGTAGTATATCAGAGGCTTGGCTTTTCCCAAGAAGCAACGAAAAGTTAAAGATAGGTATCTATATAATGTGTATTTAAAAATGGGAATGAAAATATCCATGACTAGCATAGCATGGTTTCATATTTTGAATTTTTTCTAAAATGTTGTCTTTAGTTTTTCATTGAATTGTTTCCAAGATTTTTTCCAAAAATCTGAAAGCAAAATTCAAGTGATATCGAGAAACCCCCTAATAGATAGCTGCACTTTATGATGTGGATAAACATGAGCTAGCGTGAATGTAAAAGCTGCGTCACTGCATTAATTTAATGCGGAGCCCCAGGGCCTTAACTCTATATAGTCTTTCATTTAAATAACATTTCCTTCCCCTGCCATATGCTCACTGTTAAATTAATATTTTTTTCCTTCGCTAGTAATGATTTTAAATCTGATCTAAAGCCTGTCAGAAGCAGTAAGAGTCTTTTGGTTGAAATGAGATCTTGGAGCTGTAATTTTGACAATTTTATGTAAGGAAAATTGACAGGTGACCACTGTCGTGGGAGAAAACTGCTTGACTCATACGGTTTAAATTAAATCAGTATTGAAGTGGTTTATTGAATTATTAATGACATGTAATTAACCAGCAAACAGCAAGCTATACATTTAGGATCAATATCAGAAATAAAACAGATAAATCACCATCCTGGGGTCTTACCAAAGGTTAGCAAATGATTACAAATTTCCAAACACTCTCCTGCAACTGATCCCCACAAGTTCTAATGACACCCGCGTGCTTCGACTCACGCACGCGAGCGCACGCGCGCGCAAAGGGAAGTTTGCGTGCCCCCCGCTGCGTGGGTCGCTGTCACCCCCCCATGGGGCTTCCCTCATTCTCCCTATGGGATATGTGACTGCTCCACCATCGGGTGAGCCCCTGCCGCCCCTGACCACCCACTGACCCACAGGGGAGGGAAAGACACCCAGCATGTCCCCGTGGGGTGCCCTGCATGGATAACCCCTGGCTGGGTGCAGGCACCCATGGGACAGGGCTCTGTCTGGGCTGAGCAGAGGTCGCAACGCCAGGGACCACTTATCTCAGGGTCAAACCTGGTTTCCCACATCCCTCTCTCCAATTTTTGCAAATTCTCTTGCTTTTTTTACGCTTCTTTTCAAGGTAATGTCTCTTACCTCCCCTTGCCCCCTCCAAAAGTCTCTGTAATCCCCAGCTGCAGTTTAATCTGACTGTTGGTCATCCTCTTGTTCAGCACTATCTGCCCAGGAAAAGCCAAAAGGACAGAACATGAATTCCCCAGCAGTACACATACTATCTATATGAAATACGACCAAATGCAGTCATTTACATCAAAGACACCCTATGAAACAAGTTCCACAAACTTCTTAAGCCTCATTTTAATGAAAGTTACTGTTTTGCCTTCGTTTACTTCAACTGAAAGACTGTACCAGAATCCCACCATTTTCACGCTTAAAACCTTTGTTCTAACTTTCAGCCTAAATGTATTTATAGTGAGTCAGAAAAATTTGCTTCTGGGCTAGCGTTGCCCTTTAGTCTACACAGATGTTCTGCTCCTCGGTGCTTTCTCTCTTCCTCACCATATAGCCAGAGATAGCAATCTGTATCACAAAATTAATTACAGAAATGTTGAGGGGAAGGGACCTTTAGGGGTTCTTCTGCTCCCACCTCTGGTGGAAATGAGGGCAATCGTATCAGGGCAGACGGGGTTTTGCCTAAGCATACCTTTGAAAACCTCCAAGAAAGGAGATTTAACAGCCTGCTGGGGCTCAAGGGCCAGGAACGGCTCAGCCTTTGGGTTATCTATGGGGCTCGTCAAGCCAGCTCCTTTAGCTGTAATACAGAGCCCTGTTCTCTCGAGGCTGCACAGAGGCAGTGCTTTCTCAAAATGCTGGTGATGAAGCATATTACAAAACACATTTACGTTTCGTTTAGTGCGAAGTGCCCCGTGGCAACTCGTGACATCATTTCATTCTGCTGAAAGGATTTTGAAGAAACTTGCATGCAATATTAGCTTGTTCTTCAGCTGTAAGGGATATTGAATATAAATCGTTTATACTGATAGTGCAAAAGTGAGTTTCAGTCAGATTACACGCATTTGTCCACTTGACAGATGTTCACAACGTCCTCAGCAGGTAGTTGCCTGATTCACTGCCGGGGCAGACGGCAATCTACTGAGCAAGTCTTTGTAGCTTTTTCTCAGTCATGCATTAGACATGCATCTTTTGGATGACATAGTCCCCTGCGCTGGTATTAGCTTCCCGTGGGGACAGATGTGCTCGGCTTAGGGCTGTGTTTACTCACAAGGGCAGCATGCAACAGGCACAGCCCATGAAAACGTCTGGACGATCATGTCTCAGTCTGAAAGAAGGAATTCTGTTCCTGAGTTTAAAGGTTCAAGAATTTTTTTTTTTGTCCCAGGCCAAAATTCACTTGCAAATGTAGGCTGTTTCAGTCCAATTTTTAGAGGGGGAGGAGGAATGAACATAATTATTTCAGTATGATACTTCTCCTATTTACCTGTTCAAAAGAGTTATGATAAAATTTAAGTAGGAATAATTATCTACTAAGAGAAAGTAAAGGGAAAACAAGCCAACCTGTAACTACCCTACTGTTTGAAATAGCAAAAATTGCTTGTTTCCTTTATATGTTTTTCTCATATAGATCATGTCTTTGTCATTGTCTTAAATGCCCCATATTTTTGCCCTGCATATATTGAAATTTCCCATCACAGTCAGGGAAGCTATCATTACACTTGGCAATGGTAGACCATGTAAAAAGACAGGGTAACATTTTTAATTAATAGAACTTTCCTCAGTGTGCTGAAGTGTTCTTCTACTGTGCTGCATTATCAATCAGAAGTGGTAGAAATGTCTCTCACTCCTGCAAAACATAACTATTAATATTCTCCAAGCAGGACAGAAGTGCAATTAGTGAAGAGCATACTGTGGAATTTGATTTGTTTGCTGACTGCGTGATGGTGTAGCAGCACAGTTTTAAAATGTCCAAATGGAAGCCTGCAGCCACATATAACTGCTTTGGTTTATGTTTCCTATGTCTTTCTGTGCTTTCTGTCTATCCAACTCTCATTCAGATGTTGTATTTCTATGCTCTAAGGCAACTCTGAGTAAAAAGTCACTGATGTGCATCTTAGTCTCATTTTTCTGATGTACATCCAATTGCTAGCAATGGAGTTTCAAAGCATATGCTGGAGTCATTTGGGGACAGCTAGCAGCAGCTCTCAGAAACCTCTCTCATGTGGCCTATGGTCACATTGTGTTTGAAAGATTTCTCTCTCTCTTAAGTGTACCAGATGGACTTCTTACAGACAACTTCTCAAGCTCTGTTGCAAAACATTCCTATGCAACTGCAGCAATATGTTATTCCACTGGCAACAGTGATCTGGACATTAGTTAGCAGTATTCTCTTTGGCAGGAATTAGGCTCAAACACTACCCTGCTAAATGACTGACCTCTGTTCACCGCTAGTATTTCAGGATGCTGTAGCTGGGCGAATTGTATCCTTGAAGCAGATAAATGTATTATGTTGCAGGCCTTGTGTCAGAGATGCACTTACCCTCTCTCTGTATTGCATGAATTTCCAGGTACCTGGAAGGCAGGGGTTTGCAGTCAGTCAGTGATCTCGGAACTTATCGAATATAATTGACACAGGAATCAGGTACCTTTTCTTCTTGGGGAGGGGATAGTCATATTTTTTTCTGGAAATTACCAAGTGTCCTGCGTATAGTCCGACTAACATAATTCCATTCTGCATTTAGTTTGTGTCCCCAGCTTTATACCAATGCTCTGAATTTAATGAGATTTGGGTATTTTTCTTGAAAGTTCATGCTTTCTTTGTGCTATTTAGTTACTTATGTCTGTCTTATTCTCCACATTTGGGTATGGGTTTCCTCCTCAGTTCTGTGAGTATCTGTCAGCAGAGTTGCTGTGGGCTTTCTGAGAATCTCTAGCCCTCTATACTCAAGTCATCCTGAAGATAGAATTTTCTGAGCATTGAAATATGGTATTACTTGAATTCAGCCTGTGAAACCTTCTACCCCAAAGACATTTTCAGCCCAGCAGAGAAGGAAAAGCTGCTTCAAATATCCCGTGTGTAAACAACAAAGGTAACTAGTATCCCTACTGTACACTAACTGCTTCAAGGTGGTGTTTTGCACCATTCTGACTGAGTTGGTTTCCCTGGATGCCTCTTCCTTGGCTCACACTAGCCTTTCTCCATAACTGTGATAATTCTTATCATTCTTGTCTCACTCTGTTTCTTCCCCAGGTCTGGGAGGGCTTTTTAACAGTTTCAGGAGCAAATCTGTAACTATCTGATAAACTGTATATTTGCTATACATTCAAGAATGAATATGGAGAGTAGATCCTCCTCTTGTGTATATTCCCATATGTCTATTATAATCAGGAGGCAATACCAGTTTCTTTCAGCTGAAGAATCAGCCTTCAGACTGGAAGCTGTTATTATGAAGTATAGGTTAAAAAATTTATGTATCAGGTTTATGGTAGTGCAGCAGAACCCTGATATTTTCTGGTGCTAAGCAAAAACACTGTCAGAGGTGACACATTTTTAAAAAATATTTGTTGTTTGTTCCTATAATAAGGAAAGATTGTGACTAAGGTAAAAGGTGAAATGCAAACTGACATGACCTTGTTAAAAAATCCACAAGATGGTCATCATTACTTTCACTCATTTGCCACTGTAGTGAAAGTTAATACTCACTTCAGTAAAGATAGCTAAGATACAAACATAGGCAGTGTGAGAAATCCCATCGCCGCTCTTTGTATTTGACAACAAATATAAGAAGCCTATCTAATTTTTGTTTTTTTGGGGTTTTTTTTGAGTCACAAAGGACTAAGCCTAGGAAGCTGTCCCTGCATGAAGTGTTTTATGGGAATACACTGAGTAATGCACTGCCATTTCCACAGCTATCCTGCGCTGTGCCTCACTTGCCCCCCTAGGATGCTGTTTTACCTCTCCTTAATGACATCTGATTGCAGAGGTGCTATCAAAATGTCGCTGCTTCTTCTAGCATTGTGCACCCAAAAGTCCAACATTTGTATTTAGCTTAAAATATTCAATAGCATATTGTAAAATGACATACACAGTAGTTGACATTTGGGACCTGTGGATCATATTTAGAGATGTGCTAAAATTGTTAATTTGGGAAACATCTGCTGCTTGGGGAAATACGATGCAGTGCAACTGGATTTGCAGCAGAAGGAAATGAAATTCCTATAATGTGTCTATGCTCTGAATTGTGCAAATTTCAGTTCTGCTTATTTTGATCCACCCATATAAAATGAGGGAGTGGTATTTTAAAAATGCATTTGACATTTCTGGCGCTCTCTTCCTACTGAGATCAACTGTAAAACTCTCTTTGTCTTCCACTGAGACAGAGTTAAGTGCAGGCTGTGAATTTCCGAGAATTCTCCTTGTATTCTCATGTGCCAGAGAAAAACAGATTAATTTATCTCCCAGTTTAAGAGCAGAGGATGTTTCTTCTAAGCAGTCCTACATCATAACTACATATTTCTTGATCTAGAAGCAAAAAGCCTAGGTCCCAAAGCTAGCGTGAAGACTTCTTAGATTGAGCAGAGAATTACTGCACTTCTGCAAGTGGCTGGCTTCTCCCATCTCACGCACATACCGTGCACGTACACACAAGGCTCCGCTCAGAACTCAGGTGCTTGGACTGTCGTGACAGCAGTCTTCTGTAAAAGGGGTGAGCTCTACCAGAGAGTATTTTCTTCTAGAGAAGTTGTACTATGCAAGAAACCTAATGTCATCACAAAACAGCTTAAATACATATTATATTCATGTACGTGTATATGTATTCCATTAGGATTTAGACTTTTTTTTCCCCAAGAAAAGCTCATTCACCCAGGGAACAATTCAGTATCACCAGCAAAAAAGAATCACACGCTTTCTCCTATTATAGGTGGAAGTCAGCTGCAGTGAAATCTGAACCCAGTAAGATCCATACCCTTTCACTCATAAAAAAATAACAGTGAAAGTCATCAAGAAGTAGAAGGTGGAGGAGGCCTCTGCAGGGAAATGGGTTCAACTGGATATTCCTAAAAGCATTTCAAAATGGCAGGATCAGAAAGGGTTAGCTAAGCTATTAATCTCAGTTCAAAGAACATGCAAGTAAACTCCCTGGTGCACAGAGAACTAGATTGAATCCTTATGAACATGCTGACCTGTTGGCTCGGAACATTATAGAGCAAGCAGAAACAATTAAAAATAGGAGAAAAAGAAGTAGAATAAGTACATTATTTTTCTATATAGTAGTCGTTTCTTGCCAGCTGGACAAATTTGTATCTTTTTTCTAAAATAAACAGAATATAAGGGGTTTAGTTTTCCCTTTCTAGTTTTCTCTTGGTAGTAATCTTTATCCATTTTGTTGAAAAACGTTCCTCTCTGTCTGCAAGAACAAGCAATATGTCTCAGGAAACTTTGCTAGTTATTCTTTCTGGACAATCTTTCTTCTTATACAGAAGCTGTCTGCATCTGGGTGGTCAGATTAATATCTCACTGTAAGTTCAAGTAGACTGGAAACAAAACAGTAGAAGGAAAATACAGTGCCAACCAAGAAACCTTAGAAAGTTTTTTTAAAAAGTAACTTATTGGTTTAAATATAGATATATTTATTTATCACCCAGACCTCCCTAAATGTGTCAGACATGAATACCTTTCCTGAGTATTTTGGGTACAAACAGGTCAGAGTCTTCCAGAGGCAGAATTAATCCTTGGTCATGTCAACACCTTTGTGAGTATAATCAAGAATAATACTTTGTAAAACAGTGTGAAATACCTTTAGTTTAATGTAACAGAAAGTATGTAAAAATGGATGCAAAAGAAAAATGCTAAAAGTTTTATATGTTGAACAAAAAATAATGATATGTTGTGGTTTAAATGCTAATTGTCATTAATTGAAAATAAAGACAGTGTTGTTAAAATATCTTAGACTTCAGAAATTACAGCTAAAAATATTGGATATTCTGTATTCACTGTAATATGAAATTCTCCAGTATGAATCATTAAACTGAAGAATTCTTAATGCTCAACGTGCAGTAATATCAACGGCAACAAATTACAGCTCACTTCAACAGGAAGGCAGGGAAGAAGAGGAAGGTAAGGTGAATCTGTAAAAGACACTTATAGCTTAAAACATGTTTAGCTTTTCAGCAAATGCTTCCAGGACCAAAACTGAATTATTTATAACTATAGTCATAACTGTAGAATGGCAAAAAGTCCAGCCTTCCATGCCACAATATGCAGTAGGACATTTAAATACAAAGTGTACCTTAGTTTTAGTTCCCAATTTTTGTCGTTTCATATGAGGAGAGGTTGAAAGCCCTGAGATTGTTCAGCCTGGATAAGAGAAGGCTCAACGGGAATCTTATTCCTGCCTTTAACTGCCTAAAGGGTATTTAGGCTAAAGACAGAGTCAAACTCTTTGTGGATGGGCATAGCAAAAGACAACAAACAAATGTTTTAGCAAAGAAAACTCCAGCTGACCATATGAAAAGAAGTCCTCCCCTTGAGGGTAGTCAAACACTGGAACAGGATGCTCAGAGAGGTTGTAGAGTCTCCAACCTTGGCGATACTCAACACCTGACTGGACAATGTCCTGGGCAATTTCCTGTAACTTTGAGGTTGACTGCGCTTTGAGCAGGAGATCTGACTAGGTAGCCTCCAGTGGTCATCTAAATTATCGATACCTAAAATCTAAGATCTAAATTATTGTTTGATTTGATGATTTGTGAGCAGCCTGAAGGGCAGATAGGCACAAACAGCTGTCTAAAATTCAAGTTTTCCCTTGATCACTCTTTCTCTGAATTGCAGAATATTTTATTACTTTATTTGCAGTGAGGGTTGGAAAATAACCCATTTGAGGCTGTGTAATGGGTAACTCATCCTGGCTGAAAACCACAGCAAACTAATTTTCAGGACTGTCAGCTCTGTCAGCGTAATTGGTCACTGAGAAAGAGGTTCATCTTATCATATTTTAGATATTTACAGTGCAGAAATCCACATCCGAGCTACTTATCAAAACTCTAAAGTAAATAGAAAGAAGAAGGATTCTAGTGAGCAATTCATCTGGTCTCTTTCAGATACCTGTCAGGAGTAATGAATGGTGCCTTCAAATGACCTATTTTTCTGTCATTGACTGAAAATATAGAAAATATAGAATAGGGAGCTAACTCAGTGGTAAAACTGTACTGTGTAGAGACTCAAATGAAATTAGTCCCTCCTAGTTATCTTGTAGAAGGAGTCCTTTTTCATCTGTTATATCTCCTGTTTTCTTTGTCAGTTATTTCCTCAGGTAGGCTTCGTGCTGGGTTACCACAACCACGTGCTTCAGTTTGTGAGTCAGAGTCAGAGGAGTGGCCAGAAATCATCACATCCTGCTGGGATTTTTTTGGAGCTAACTGTGTCAAGACGAGGAAATGGATGAAGCCTTCTTTAAAAAACTTGAGAAATTTTCTGAATCACAGACCCTTGCTCTCACGGGGGATTTTCACTTCCCAGTCATCTGCTAGAAGGCAACACAGTGGGACACAGGCAGTCCAGGCGGTTTCTGGAGGGCACTGGGATAATTTCTTTGTGCAGGTACGGGGTGGACTAATCAGGGATATGCACGGCTGGATCTGCTATTCACTGGCAAGCAAGAACTGATTGGGGATCAGGTAATCAGTGGTAGCCTTGGCTGTAGTGATGTTAAATATGGGAACTGCATTTCAGGCAAACAGATTTTGGCTTATTCACAAAACCGTAGGTGGCATCCAGATGGATGCCAGCTCTGAAAGGCTGAGGAGCTTGGGCAAGTTGGAAGACCTTTAAGGAAAGCATTGTCGCACTGCAAGGATTGTCTGTCCTGGTACGTGGGAAGACAAGTGTGGTATTTATAACTTGCCCTAGATATCTCTCCTCCTCTGTGCTCTTTATTGACAGAACGTCTTCATTTGTGCTTCAGATACATTAATTTGGGGCAATGTGGGCCTAATTTTATGCATAGCAATGTGGACATAGATAATGTTTTACTAAGTTGCCCAGGCATCTCACTGAAGACCTAAAATTAGGCCACACAGAGAGAGCAGACTATTTTATCAGATTAGAATCCCATGAATGCAGGGAAAAGTGTGCATTGGTATTAAAGAGAAAACAAAATCATTCCAGTCAGTAAAGACATTTGTTCTGCTGTTTTTTTTTGTTTGGGAGTTGTTTTTTTTTTTCCCTTGTATTTTTCCTTTTCTCTGATGTAACAAACCTATTCCTTAGAAATACTATAAGGAAATTAGTCTTAATCATTACTTCCCCTCAACCTATATCAGGATACTGGCTTGGCTAGGGTAGCTAGAGCCCTGATGCAGAAAAGCAGCACATGGGCTGGAAGCAGGGGCAAACTGCACAGGAGGAATCTATAAATATCGCCCAGGCATATAGGGATGGTGTCAGAAGAGCCATAGTTCCACTGGTGTTGAGCAGAAAGTCCCAAATAGACCAAGCCCTGAGCAGCCTGGTCTGACCCCAGAGCTGACCCTACTTTGGGCAGGGGGTCGGACTAAAGACCTCCTGAGGTCCCTTCCAGCCTCAGTTATCCCCTTCAGTACTGAAATAGTCACTAGCCTGTGTGATTACCAGCCTGATTATTTTTATCTATTTTTGGCATCTGCTGGACCTCTGTCCATGATTTGGTGCCATTAAGTCAGTGCAGGTGTTCACCTGCACCTCTGGAGAGTCAACAGAAGAAGTTAGAGGTAACCCTATGACGCAGAAAAATAGTAAGAAGAGTTTTCAATACTATGTACAAGATAACACTTAAGACACTCAAAGACATTTCAAAAAAACAAAATAAAAATAAAAAGAAATTAGCTGTTCTGGCATCTTTTCAATGTAGTTTGCTTTCTTGAAATGCCTATCATGTTTTCTTTCAGCAAATCTAATTTTGAAATGCACAGCCAGCATCAGCAGTGCAAAATAATATGAAACAAAATGTGTTACATCCTCTCTGAATACAAAAAGGTCCTGCTAGGGACCTTCTTTCATTTATAGCCAGATAAATCCAACTTCAGCTTGTCACAGGGTCATACTTCTGATATATCCTAATAGAAAAAGCTAAACTTTTGTACAGATTTTATTTTTACATGGTGATTTTAAGTGTTCTCTTAAAACAATGATTTCCACTGATCTCATCTGTAACTTACCCTCTCTCATGTTTCTTTTCTGTCAGTTTTCTTGAAGAACAAGAGAAAAAAAGTATGTATTTGTCTTTTTTTGGCCTTTGTATTCTTTCTCTTCCTCTTTTCTTCTGCTTCCTTCTGTTATTTTTACTCCAAACCTTTCTTCCCAATTCCTTGTCTTTGTCTCTTTCTTTAAAAAAAAAAAACATTCTTCTATATATCCACTCCTTATTCTTCCTTCCTTTGCAGTGTAGGTATCACGGTTATCTAAGGAGGAAAAGCATAGTAACTGTACACAAACAATGCTTGATAAAGTTCACATTCTCCAGTAAGTGATGAAGCAGGCTCTCTATATATCCGTATACTAGAGGATTATATGTCAACACAGGTGCAGACCCTGAGGATCTGGTCCAAGTATGTAATGGTTCTTTCTCTTATGATTATTAGTTGTGTGTATTGCATTGAGAATCCCAGTGGGGAGTCTTTATTGTTGAGTCCTTTGAAAGCTCAAAGAAGTTTCAACGACATGAGTCAAGTATTTTATTATCTTCAGCTGCAGCTCTTTCCCATCTTCGCTGCACACATAACTGTTGTTGTAAAGGTAATAGGTCTGCAGCTTCTAGCTTTATTCCTGCATTAATTTGGACTTCACGTTTGCAAATGGATTCACTAGCATCAGGCTTGCATCATGATAGAAATTTAGAAATTTCCAAGTTCTCCCTAGGTTCCTGCTATTATTAAACATACAAAAACCTCGTATTAGGTAGATAAATACATATTACCCCACCAGGACTACAAAGACACACACTACTGAGTGTTGGAAGGTAATATGGTTAATTCATTGTCCCATAAAAATGGTGTCAGGTTTGACTTTTTTAACCTGGTTGCTTCACTTAACTATTCCTGAATGGGTGAAACAATAAACACGTTAAACAGTACTGTTGATCCATAAATGATTCACTGTATCCCCATGTTGAAAAGTTCCAAATATAAGAGGTAGTACATGGCCCAGGCCCTTTACAGCTGAAAGTAATGTCTGGATTCTTACTATGATGTAAAGTCATCAGTACCTGATGGCTGTTTGAAGGCCCAGGTAAACTTAAATACCCCAAATGTACAAATATTCCTGTCACTATAATCTGAAATGAAAAGGCTTTTGTGGTCATTTTGTTACTGATGAAATGGTAGGGAATTATGATTATGACCAGATACCACCCTACGCAATGTCATGTTGAGCAACAGTAAGAATGATACTAACATTTCCAGTTATGCATAAATCAAAAGACAACTTCATTCTGTAGATTTCTTTTTCTTCTGATGGGTATTTTGCAGGTTTTTTTTTCCACTCTAGAAATGCTCTAACCCATTGGTTCATTGCATAAGGAACATGCTGGAGACTTCAAAATTCATGATGAAAAAGAAAAATGGGTTTTGGCTTTTTTCAGTATGCTTACTAATACTTTTTTTGATTGTTTGCAGCTGCCCAAAGAACGGTGACCTTAGGAGAAGTCAGGTTGAAGTTAAAATGTAGAAAACTAAGAGTTTTGTCTACCAGTTTCAATTAAGGAGCAATCTGACATACAGGATGTTTTGGCCTGTGAAGTTATACAACCACCAGAAGAGGAAAATCATGTGGTACTAAACAGAAAATGGATATATGAAAGAAAACCAGGCCATCAGAAGTAGAAATAAAAATTCTGAATGTTTCTGCCTCATTCAACTCTCAGACCAATACCTGGAGAATTTGCATTAACTGTCACTTATGAGAAGAACACAGATTCAATTCCTTTAAAGCCACAAGGAAAAGGGAACCTTAGGAAAGCATTAGCAAGAAATTCTGAGGCACAATACTATTTTCCTTAGTTTAATAGCATGATTACATAGATGCTGAAAGAAGCAGCAGCTTCTGGGATTCCTTACACTGGCACACAGGCTGTTGTCACACACCTGTGACGTTACCAAATACCTTCATTATTTCTTATCTGGTCAGTTGTCAGAAAACTGTAGCAGCATTAAGAGGAGCTGCGCCTTTCTTCAGCACCATTCAACAAATCAGATCTCCATTTGAGAATATAAGTTTTTGTCATTTATTATTTTCTCAGTGTGATAGCAGGATAGTAACAAGTGAACTACTGTTCAAACACGTGTCCTCCCCGTAGAAAAACTTCTTTTTCATAATTTGTTTAAACATATTATTTTTTCTGTCTTTTTTAAGTTACTGTCATTGCATTTTGGTATGTAACTTTTGGGGAGAAACACACTGAGATCAAATGGACACTACCTGGAATAATAATTTAGATAAGGCTTCACTGACATAATACATTATTGAGTTTTCACTATGTTAAAAATGCTTAGCTTATTTAATAAAATGGTGTTACACATTTCACATATGGAACAGAAGATTCTCCTCCACGAGACATTACAGAGACACAAGGTCAAATTCTGTTCACATTGATCTTTCTGTAAACTCTAATTTCCCTAAGTCCAAACAAGACCAGAGCTGTTCTCATATATTCTCTTCTGTTCACTTTTTTTTAAGTAGCTTGTGATAATTTTCTACTTTCTTCCACCCTACATTAAACTTTTGCTATATAAGAAACTATTTTGAGATTATCAGCCAGTTCTCTTAAAAATAAATTATTTTGAACAGTCCAGGGATTATCAAAGCAGTCACATTTCTTCTTATGCATAGAAGACGTTTCATCACACATCTTCTATCTCATCACCACTTAATGACAAGCAGTCACATTCTGAACTTATTTATGGCTCTAGGTATGTCCATGCACAAGTGTGAAATCTGGAAGGAAAATTCTGTTTTGACTGTGGGTTTCCTGGCTCATTTGTAATTTTACCTTTACACTGGGAATATAAAAAATAAATTCATCTTGTATCTACGCAAAATTGGCATCAAGTATCTCTTCTGGAAAACACATGGACATTTTTTATCCATTGCATTTACTGGTTCATAGTTAAGAAGGATGAGATTAGAAACAGGCACTGGGAAACAAACCTCAGACGAGAGAAGCCCTAGCTGGTACAGCACCTCGAGCCAGACGACCTTCTGATCTCCCTTCCCACCTATGTAGTTTCTTGCTTCTAAGGAAATGCCTGCACAACATACAGACCTTCTCTGTTTCTCACACTGCCACCCCAGTGAGTATGCTCGGGGAGCACAAACAGTTGGGTGCGGACACAGCAAATGAAAACAAAAAAAAGAGGTATTCCACACCACATAACATCACGTTCAGCAATAACAGTGGTGGTGAGGGGATGAGTTTCTCCAAAGTAGACTTTGCGTGGAGACTGGCTGGGCATCAGTCTACTGGTGGTTAGTGATTGCTTTTGCATTATTCATTTCTTTTTCTTTTTCTTTTTCTTTTTCTTTTTCTTTTTCTTTTTCTTTTTCTTTTTCTTTTTCTTTTTCTTTTTCTTTTTTTCTTTTTCTTTTCCTTTTCCTTTTCCTTTTTCTCTTTTCTTTTTTAAATTGTGTCTGGCTCACAGGGGATTTCTCAGGCTGAGTAATGTCTATCTAGGCCAATAAAATGCTCATCTGGCTTAGATGGGAATTCTTGATATGCCATCAAGGTGTTTTGAAGACTTCAGGTGATTATCAGGTAAGCTGCACTTTCCCTCTAAATTGCTTTAAACAGAGCCAACATCCCCTTGTGGGCTTTCTACATCTTCTGCAAAAAGCAGCATTGAAAAAGTTGGTTGGAAAAAGGAAATTCCATCCCACACAGAAATCCCTTCCCCTAATACTACTTCTATATTCAATATTTTTATTAGCAGAAGTTTGATTTTCAGAAAGAAAACATATCAAATAATCAAGATCTTAAAAAAATCTTTCAACATATCTCATCTTTCGAGACAAAGACAAAAATTATTCCTTTTAAGTGAAAGCAAATCAGTCTTTCTCACCTCCATTTTTTATTCCCTCTTGTACTTTGACTTCCATCTGCAGAGTTAGCAGCTGATCTGAACAGTGAAGCACATATATGTTAATCTACAAATGGAACACCTTAAGCTATTGTTTCCAATTTGTTTTAATATTTTCCAGCTGAATTTCTACTTTTCTAAGAAAAGTGAAAAGGAACTTTGCCAGCCTCCCATTTGTTCCCATCAAAATCCCCCAAATCACTCTTTGGTGAGTAAAAATATATCAAAACCAACTATTGAGAAGACATTTAGTCCTAATTTTTTTCCTCAGATTGTTTGGAATTTGATATTCTCTTAAGGCACTAACTGCAACTGCCTGCAAACAATTTATAAAATAAATGTACATTCTTCTTGAGAATAGATCCATAATTCCAAACAATGGATAAATTTTTCACCCTCTCTGTGACACTTGTCATCCTATAGCTATAGTAACCTAATGCTTTTTCATCCTCCATGCCTCCTCACTCTCAAGAGTGAAATCAGGATGGACATGTTTGTCACCATGGCAGCAAAACACTACATGTATTTTAACCAAAGCAGATGCAGAGAGTGCAAATCCCTGGATTCTTTGGTTTTGGAGAGCTTTGAGGTGGCTCACTTAACTATAAGTCCCTGCATAAAAAAGAAAGCGGAATATTTCCCTGCTTTTGAATGCTAAAGAAACCTGCATATTCTTTCCCTCAGCTTGTATTTCCCCTGAGTGCTGGCATATGGCTAGTTACTGTATTTTTCCCCCCAGGGCAGACAATGAAAGCTTGTTACAGTAAAGTTGTTATTTAAAAGATGAGATCATTTTTATAGGAAGCTTTGCTACAATACAAGGACTTTCAGCTTGTAATAATATCATAGTTCACAAAGTAACTAATGGAAAAAGAAGGAAGTTGGTATGATTTATGGAAATGTGAAGAGTAAGACTGAGGACCTCATAGCAGGTCCCTTAAAAGCTGCTGGTTAAGACAACTGTGTCAGGCAACGGGAGCACTGAAGAGCGGTCTTTTTTTAAATCCTGCCTCTTCATCTATGATGTCTGACAAAAGATAGGTGTCCCAGGCAGCATTCACCTTCCTTCATGGTCCTCTTCACTGCAGCATATCTTCCTTCTGGGTCACTTGGCCCCATTAGGAAAGCATGTGCTTGACCAACAATAATACACAGCAGAGGCACTTAGGTATTAGATAAAATAATTGGAAATCTGCTAAGAATCAGATGCAATCTGCTGAAACCATGAAGACAGTTTCCCTCCTACTTGCTCTTTCCCTTTCTCCCGTACCTGAATTCGTACACCCCTTCTGCACAGTACAAAGTGAGTTTACAGCTTGGTGTGGCTCTGCTTTGCACTGCTTTCCTTCAATTGGTGTAAGGATGACTTGTCTGAACTGGAACTTTTTATAATTCTATTGCAATTCGCTATCCTGTGGTCATAATTTGCACAACGCTATTTTGCCATCAGGGACTATAATTAGGCAATACTCTGTAGAGAGGGCACTATCAAGGGCTGAATCCACCTGAATGATAAGGACAGGATTTATCCCACTTCTTGCTCAGCAAAACAAAACAGGTCTACCCTGTGCAACAGACTGCCACTCCTGAAAGTGTCTGCAGGCAATTTCTACAATGTCTCCCTTGAGCTTTCTCTGCAGGGAAGCAGTGCTGCTGTGTACTATCCCAGGATGAAAATATTGAGAAGGCACAGGCTAGCTCATTACACATTTCTTTGGCAACCACCAAAGACCTCTGTTGAATATCCCTCTAGCCTCGGCTCCCTCCTTCCTCCACCCCAAATATTGCAGAAAATAAAAGGATCTCATAAAATTGAGAGCAGCTTGTGGACTCAGTTTAGTAGTGATGAAGTAGGCACTTTATTACTACCCACTCTGATATAAGTCAGCCTCAACTGCAAACAATTAGAAAGGCTATAGATAGAGGACATAAAGATATTCAATCTTGCAAAAACAGCTTAAAATTTGTAC
Source organism: Haliaeetus albicilla (assembly GCF_947461875.1). NCBI lineage: Eukaryota > Metazoa > Chordata > Aves > Accipitriformes > Accipitridae > Haliaeetus > Haliaeetus albicilla. The sequence goes on from NC_091507.1 coordinate 5,258,598, forward strand.
TTAAGGGGGAAATTTAATATAAGAGTGACATTGTCTGTGGTTTGTACTTCATTGTCAGTATTTTTTTTTTTTTTTGGCAAAATGAGAACTATCGTTTTTTTAGTTAGCTGTTATCTAGTACTGACTTTATTGCAAGCAACACTTGTTTACAAGAGCTTTAATATTGTTGTTTATGGTGTAGTATTATTGCAGTGAATGGTATGCCTTAGCATAAAAAGATCTTAAAAAAAAAGTTGTATTAAATGAAATCCTGGAAATTAACATTAAAAAAACAGGCTTTTTTACTCATCCTATGTGCTTGTTCTGTCCACTGACAATAACAGCTTATTAAAATTGTTAAAACAGAATAATCATATTCTCTAAGAATGATCCTTTGTAAAACAGGTAGAGACGAGACGGTCTTCCCTTGTTTCCACTAAAAATATCTCCTACTTTAAGAAAAAGGAAGACAGACTGGAAAATTCAACCATCACTGCAGAATAACTATGGCAAATGCAAAGCCGACTGTTACATTTGTGTTATCCTGTTGAAAATTTTTTAGTCCTCACTCCAAGTATGAACAGCCCTGGCCTGAGCTGAACTGGGGTGCAGGGTTGTGGGCAGGGTGGGGGAGCCCTGGCAGGGACACTCATGCCTGGTGGTGCCCTCAAGACCCTGCCAACAAACTCTTCTGCCAGCAAAGTGCATCCTCACAATTTACAGGGGCCAGGTTTGGAAGATACTCCGCATCAGCTCCTTCCAGTATCTGGCTGTGAACAAGGTCATGCTGTCTGGAAGGCCATAGCATCAGGAGTCATGCTGTAGGACAAATTATGGAGCCATCACTGCTTCCTGAGGGGGCTGAAGTGAGCTTTCTTGGTAAAAAAGTCCACAGTCACTAGGACATTGTATTTCCCTGCAAGGGTGGCAGCTCTGCTGTGAAATCAAAAAGTGCTCGAAGGTGGTTGGCGCTTTGAGGAGACCGAGCGGCACCACGGGATACCGATAGTGTCCATGACTGGTGCAGAAAGCAGTTTTTCTCTTATTCCCTTGCCAGATTTGCAGCAAATTGTAAGCTCTTCACAGCTCCAGCTTTGTGAATTGTCAGGCCCCCGAAGACATTCAAAGAGCTCTTGCGGGGAAAGCAAGGGATGCTGGTTCTTCACTGGCATGTCTGTAATCTTCTCCCAGGTTAAGATGCCCATACTTCTTTTCGACAAAAAAATATGGGGGCTCAGCAGGAGATGTGAAGGGGCAGATCAACTTCAGTGCCCGACTGTTCTTGAGGTATCGAGGGCAGCTAATTTGGGATGTGACAAGGCACAGATGTGCCCAAAGGGCACCTTCTCTCCTGGGACCAGGGCAACGGGCAGTTATGCAGATAATGGGACAGCAGGGTTTCCTCCCCTTTCTTAAACACATAAGCAAAGTTGCTGTAATCATGTAGGCGCCTTCATTAAGGCAAGGTTTGTTTGGCCGGAGCAGGGGCATGGCCGTGGGGCCTGGGCAAGTCAGGGCTGCGGCCTGTGGGGCTGGGCAAAACTGCAGGGTCTCAGGGTTGGGGTTGCGCTTGGGTGAGGACATGGTCCAACGGGGGGACGTCGCCTTTGGTGCAGCTATTGAGTAATTATGTTCCTGGGTTGCAGTCCTCAGGGTGGAGGAGGTCTGCCACACTCAGTAGGTCTCTCGGCAGCAGGTATGGTCGGGGTGGTGGCACAGCCAGGCCACTGCTCGTACAATGCAGTGCCAGGACCTGGGACATTTGAGGACTACGGTGGGGAAAAAAGCCCTAAGGAGGTCCTGGGGTTAGTTCTTGCCCTCAGGCTCTGGGTAACCCCTTCCCACAGGGAGACACAAGGACCTCGCTTGGCAGTGAAGGAGGAGATTGTGCTTCCTCAGCCAGGGCGGCCTGGGACGACACAGAAGGGGCAGGTGGGTGTGATGGGGGATGCCAGGGTTGGCGCAACAGGAACCATTGGATGGCGACGTCCCCCGGCTGCCCCTCTTGTCTGCAGCAGTGGCAGTGGTGGGGTGGGTCAGGCTGGGGAGGACCCTGGGCCCGTGGACTGGGTGCCTGAAGAGACTGATCAGAAGACCCGCTGGTGCCATCGGGGTCAACCTGGCCAAAAAGTGACAATTAATTTTAAGAAAATGATACTGGTACTGGAGTGGAGCCCTGTTCTCAGGAACTGGACCCAGGGAAAGGAAAAAAAAGGTTCATTTTATGATTACAGATGTCACTGGGCAAAGAAGCAGAAACCAATCCAAATGAGGGCAGAGGCTATTATGGTTTTGCTTTTGCCCTGCTATGAATATTTCACATTCATCAGTTCTGAGAAAATTCCCTCACGGTTTTTAAGTGCAAACTGACTGAGCATTCAGGGGAGCCACTTAAATTGAAACCATTCTTTAGCTCATAATGTAACCAGATGATACATCAAACATTTTTGCTTATTAATGCGGGATTTTGAACATGAAGGTTTGTTCCATCTTCACCATTCATCAGTCTGTCCATTCAGCCTGAACATCCACACAGGATAATGTTATATTCTGCCTTAAATTTCTATGTCACCATAGTAGAGGAAAGCACTGCAAAGACTTATTCTCGTTCAGAAAAGCTTTGATGTGCTTCAAAGATAAGAGCACTTCATTATGTTCATGAAGAGTAAAAGTGTCCTACTATGACAAGAACTCTTTTAATATAATGGTTAAGTGAAGCTTAACATCAGTTTCAAATGAATAAAAGCACTTGCTGATGTCAGGTCATTGTTCATATTTACCCTCTTCAAGTCCCTGGTTCTCATCGAAAATGCTTACATCTTTAAAAAAGATTAGTTTTTGTTTCATAGCATGTCATAGGATTACACTGATTTGGGTTTCTTGCAATAAGATGAAACATTTAGGTCATCACGTTGACATTAGAGATAAAAGACTTTCAATTTACTATTCATAAGGCCGCCCTCTCTTTTGTGTAGAGGACATAGATTGGTGGCTCTCTTGAACCTTGTGTTTTTTAGAGTCTCTGGAACGGCTTTGCAGTGGCACAGAACATGTCTGGCACTATCCTGTTCATTTATACTCATGAATTAAGTGAATCTTTCTTACAAAGGAAGCAAATTTCACTATGCAGGAGAAAACAAAGCATAACACACTAAACGGTGCACATACTTTTTGTCACTATTTCTGTAATGTTCACACTATTGAGAGGAAGTGAGAGAACATTTTTGGACTTAAAATAATTGTTTATTCATAGTCTACTAACTTATAAGAATTCATGACAAAATTGTTACTCCATTTGCTAGATATCATACAAACAAATGGGGAAATTAACTGGGAAATAAGAAAACCTTGCCCCTTCTTATGCAGTGAGGTCTGTAAAGACATAGTCATCTCTTTTCTTGGTTCTCCTCTCCTTTTAACAATTTTCTCCCCTACTGTTCATTACCCTGACATTCACACATCTCCTGCTGTCCCCAGAGTCCCCTGCCGACAAGGATGTGTTACAGCTGAGTCCCTTAAACTGTTTCTATTTCCCTTATGTGCCATTCTTTAAAGAACTGCTTTACCATATGGTACGTATGTCATATAATCATAACTGTTATGGTCATGTCTGAAAGGCAACTGAAAAGGAGTCTGATTGATAGTACCAAGACCAAAACTGTATGCAGTGTGAAGATACCTACTGTTTTACACAAGTGCATTTATCATGAACTATTCTAACTGAATGTGCTAGATTTTGCAGGATTAAGAACAAAGCCAAAGCACTAAGTTATTGATAAAAGCACTAATATTTCTAGCAATCAAGTTACACAAAATGAAATGTTAAATAGGAATGTATGTAAAAGTTGAGGTAAATAAGATCCAGACTAATCCTTTGCTGATATCTAGACTAAGCAAATCTTGAAAGTTCAAAATATTCTAAGAAAAGTCTTAAACTACTTCAAAATAAAGGTTTCATAGTCAGCATTTTTTTTTCTCCATTTCCTCCTTAACTCTTAATATTCTGTGAAGTTCCTGCTTTCTGAAATCATGTAGTAGCAGACTTCCAAGAGTTTCTTCCTTTGACATAGTATATACAGTCTTATGTTTCGGTGAATGGTCCTCTCTTACAACTCAGAAAACTCCTGATAAACTTGCTGTATATACTTTTCATCATTATATGTAATTCTATTGTATCTTTGTGTAAGCACTTCCTTTTTAGGTCAAAATTAAAAATAAAAATCTTCCAGTCTTTTCAGTCTCTTCAGATAGCAGTTTCCTTTATCTAACTATTGAAGTAATTTCTGAGGTGCGTTGACCAGAAAATATGACATAGAATATCCTTGAGTGGCTACAGTATATAATTTGCTCTTTATAAATGTTCCCTGTGCTATTGTCCAGCCTATTCCTTATATCGGCTGACACATAGTTTACTTTCCAGGTAATACACATGCACAGAGCAGAATGGATGGTCTCCACAGACCTGACTGGAGTGTCCCTGCATGCTCACCAAGAAGCCTTTGTACTCCCACTAGCACGTCTCTGAGATCTTGCTTCTCTTTGGTGGTAGAAAATGAGAGTAAGGCATGTTATGGCCTCTACTTCCCTCTTTGACATCTCATCTTTCTTTCTTCTCCTCATATGTTTGCACGTTATGTATAGACACATACATTGTGTGCTTTTAGGATAACCTCAGACAGCAAAAGCCAAATTCTCAGAAGAGTTCTCTGCCTTCCAGTGACTCTAAATGTATTTTTTTACTCTGAAAGATGCACAGAAAAAAAATTGGGGAAGGAAAATCAATGAAAGAAGGAATTCAGTGAGTAAGTTTATATAAGGAGAACTTGTCTGTGTTGAAGTGAGATGTTAACTTACAGTGCACTAGCTAATACTTGAATTATATCAGGAAAAAAAAAAAGGTATGACTAGTATATAACATGTAGTATATTAGTTTCCTGTGTAATAAAATAAGTTATTGAAATAAGGACCATTTTGACTTGATACACCCAATCTGTTCTAGAGCAGACTTTTGGAAGATTAATAAATGGGGAAGCAGCTGATCTGTATTTGTTCCTACATGTTTGTAGGATTTCTGGAGGATTCTGAATATTTCATATATATCAGATAGATATATAAATATACTAACCTGGCATAAATATACAATGCAGAAAAACACTCTCAGGGTAGGATTTGTCTGAATAAATGTTGATATCTGCCGCTTAAACCTATATCTTTACTAGCTGTCTATATTCCCTTTATGTACCATGAATCTTGCTTTATGTATTTTGAAAAGAATTAAGGACTTAATCTCATTCAGAAAAAGACATCCAAAATAGGTGAATCAGACGCTATGGTGCCTGTATCTTTCTAGTGAATAAAATGGGAGTCTAAGGAGACTAGATTCTAACTTAGATTCAAGATCTACATGTACGATGCCTACAGTTAGGTGAGATTAATTTCTCCCCCCCTTACTTGGATCAGGTCCACTTAAGCAATGAAACTGAAACTTCCTATGAGGCCATCTCATGAAATTTCAGGCTGTAGTATCTGCCAGTAGTAGTTCCAACAAATTATGTCAGTTTTATTTTGCTTTGCCCTTGTCACTGCAATTCTGTGCTTATTAATCACAGACATATAATATTTGCTGTTTAAATCAAATGTTTTGATTGCATTGTTGCTCATGAGACCTACTTAGAGGCAAAAATGTCATTGCATCTTTCTTGGGTTGAGAGGAAATAATGTTGGCTGTGTTGGATGTCTTTGTACATGAAGCTTTAAGAAATGAGTTCTAAAATGCCCATGTGCATAGAAAGGGTACAATCAAATACTTGAAGGCATTTATGCTTGTAAAATCATTTGAATAAATAGGATTTCTGTACATTTAATAATACATTTAGTTCAAAGGCTGTATTCTGTGGTTCATTTTAAACTCAAACTTGCATGGAGCTAATCTTCATGGAGCTGGAAGAATATAAGCATGAAAAACAGTTAAGCCTGTGGAGGCATTCTGGATTTAGAAAGGCATACTTGGGGCGGGGGGGGAATATTTTTTTAGCTTCTGCCAGATTAAAATTTATTTCTATTTTATTTTGTTTAAAATAAGGCTGTCAAGGTACCCTCTTGTTGTCCTTTAACCCCAGCCGGCAGCTCAGCCTCGCACAGTGGCTCACTCACTCCCTTGCAGTGGGAGAGAGAATCAGAAGGATAAAAATGAGAAAACTTGTGGGCTGAGATAAAAACAGTTTAATAGGGAAAGCAAAAGCTGCGTGTGGAAGCAAAGCAAAATCAGGAATTAATTTGCTAATTTCCATCGGTAGGCAGTAATGGTTACTTGTGAAGACAAAGAGCATACCTCCAAAGTCCCCCCCTTCCTTCCTTCTTCCCTGACATTTATATGCGAGCTTGATGTCCTATGGTCTGGACTATCCCTTGGGTCAGTCGGGGTCAGCTGTCCCGGCTGTGTCCCCTCCCAACTCCTTGTGCCCCCCCAGCCTGCTCGCTGGTGGGACAACATGAGAAACAGAAAAGGCCTTGATGCTGTGTAAGCACTGCTCAGCAATAACTAAAACATCTGTGTATTAGCCAAGATGGAGCACCATGCCAGCTATCCCAGCCAAAACCAGTATGCCTTCACAGTCATGTTTACGATGTGCTTCACACAGAGTTGCAGAAACTTGCCATGCTCTCACCTGTTAAAAGCAAAACAACAATGGAGGATAAATATGAGACACTTACTTACAATTCAAGTGTGAGATTATTATCTGTCAGGTCACCACGATCCAAAAAATCCGTACTTAATGGGATGGACGTTGTACCAGACACTAAGGGAGTTGTCTGGGTTTTGGCCGCTCTATTTTTGTTTACGGCTACATATGAAATAGCAGTTCAGAGATTAAGACCTATTTTTACAGCATGAAGGATATGCAGCATATGAAAACCAATATATGTTGTAATTGTTCGTAATGGATTGTCATCCCAAGACTTTGCTAGATATTTGAACTCCCAGTTCTAGGCACTGAGTAAACACCATTTAAAGCTAGACCGTGCTGTGAAAAAGTAAAAGTGTAAGAAAAGAAGAATAAAAAAGGTTGTTGGAAGAGCTGTGAATAACCACAGGTCTCTTTGTCCTAGGCTACAAAGCCATCATGCCCACAAAGACAGAGATACTGCTCTGTATGCATATACATTTGTTTAAAAATGTTTAGTGAATACAGATCAGTACCATGAAGCTGTATTTTAAATTACAAATGTTTTATAAATACGTTCATGATCATGAATCATAAATGAAGCAATGACTTCTGACTGTGTGATTAATATGTGTCCTTGTGGTAGTTTAACTGCAGCCGGCAATTAAGCACCACGCAGCCGCTTGCTCAGTCCCCTCCACCCGGTGGGATGGGGGAGAGAATCAGGAAAAAAAAAAGTAAAACTCATGGGTTGAGATAAGAACAGTTTAACAGGACAGAAAAGGAAGGGATAATAATAATAATAATTACAAAACAAGTGATGCACAATACAATTGCTCACCGCCTGCTGACCGATGCCCAGCTAATCCCCAGCCACGGTGCCCCCCGGCCGACTCCCCCCAGTTTCTATACTGGGCATGACATAATATGGTATGGAATATCCCTTTGGCCGGTTTGGGTCAGCTGTCCTGCCTGTGTCCCCTCCCAGTTTCTTGTGCACTCCCAGCCTCCGCTGGCTGGGCAGTATGAGAAGCTGTAAAGTTCTTGACTTAGTATAAACACTGCTTAGCAACAATTAAAACATCAGTGTGTTATCAACATTCTTCTCATCCTAAATCCAAAACACAGCAGTATACTAGCTACTAAGAAGAAAATTAACTTTATTCCAGCCAAAACCAGGACAGTTCTGTTGATTCAACATGTGCTGCTTAAACAGTTTAGTTTCAACTGGTGCCAAAAACATACTTTGTGTGTGATAAAGTCCACTGCATCAGAGAAATAGATAAAACCAACCATCAAGCTAGGTACATCTGCATTTCAGGGAAAATACAGTGATACTTTTTGAAAGGACAAAGGAATCTTTATCTGATTCAAGACAATTGAAAAGCTCTAAGTCTTGCATTAGATGCGCTCAGGAGAATTTTGACTCAGATATACAAAGGTTTTTACAATCCTAAATCCCACTGAAATCAAAGGAGCTGGAAATCTGAATGTCCTTGTGGTTCTTACCAGTGGTCTCTCTTTGTAAACCCATGGACTGATCTTCAATTCTCCTTGAAGTACTCTGTGCATAAAGTACTTACCTATGCTTCTTCTGAAATCCTCAATGGTAATGTTAGATGATACATACATTTGGTGAAGCACGTCCTAGATATCTTCTGGTCTCTTACATTTTAAAATGTTGATAGGAATAATTACAGGATGAAATTTCCAGCCTTCAGTGGAAGGTCAAGAGAAACAGAGCAGTTTCACGGGGATTGCCTGCCTTGGCCTTAGTCCATGGAATAAACCGTGTGTCAGCTATAATGTCAGTAAACAAAACTTTTAGCTAGCTTTCTCAAGAAATGAGAGAGTGCTCAGGGACTTTGAGCAATGATGAAGTCCCAGACTGAGCTGTGTGCTTAATTAATGCTATAGACTACAATAGAAGATGTATTTGCTATTTGTTTTTAATTGGGGCAAGTTTAGAACTGTAATGCGTGCAAGTGATCACTTGATTAATAGTGTAGATGCTGCTAAAATCTTCTTTTGTCACTTCCAATTCCTCCCATTTAGTGTGGTAATATATGGGAATGAATTCCTCTTCGGTTTCATTTACGCTAGCAGTTTGATGGTCTGTCGCTTAAAGATTGCAACGAAGGCCGTGCCCGATGCAGCAGTGGTCGTCCGCAGCTACTGCTGGGGGCGCGGGGAGAGGGGACAAGAAGGATCGTTCTTCCCTGAATCGCAGCAAACTGAGTAAAAGGACTACCATTCTGGTTTCAACCTTGCAAATTGGTTTCAAAACTGGCAAGAAAGCGGCCTTTTTTACCCTACCTGTGACCACGTTATGGGTCTTCAGCCTATCACATATAAATTCTTCCCTTAAGAGGCTTACTGTCTTAAATTTGTCTTTGATTCACTCCATCATTAATCCAGCTTCTTACTCATAGAACTACATTTATTTCAATGTCTTTATAACACCATAAAATGAAAAAGAGTATATAAGAAGAAAGAACAAGTATCCATACAGCATGGAATGAATCACTTAAAGGTCAGATATAAAACCTGGAAAACATATGCAGTTTTGTTTTTTCTTATTTGAAATTTCTTTTTTTTAGAGATTTGACACTCTAAACTTCTGCTAAAATTTAAACTGTTGTAGAAAATCAAATTAATTTAAACAGCCACAATGGTTACAATATGCTGTATGTAAACCATTTAAGTTATAGTACAGCTGCAGATAAGCTATAATACATACGTGTATAAATAAATGTGATGGAGTATTGTAGAAGTACACTAAGTTGGCACTTGTGCAAGGTACAGTGAGGTCTTTAAGGACAGAAAGCACCAGTGCTGAAATGATAGTAATAAGGGCAAAAGTCAGATGCATTAGCAACACCTCTGGGATGCTTGGTAAGAGTCTAAATGTCCAATTTAAAAGTAATATACTGCTACAACACCAAAAGAAATAATTCACGGACTGTTAACGATTTGAATATAGGAGATCTTGGGGCTGAGTCAAGACACTAGGGCTTAAGAAATCTAGATTTAGTTTTTGCTTTGTAAAATACTGCCTCTGGGATTCTGAAGAAGTAAATTACTTTGAGTTATCAAAAAGATCTTTTAAAATAAAGTCCAGCATAAGCCTTGTGGTTTTTTCTAATTACAGGTTTTAGGATCCTTCACCACAGTAATGGGTACTCTGTGAGACCCAAGAGTTAAACAAACATGCAGTGCCATTGTTGTTAGACTACTTAGTAAGTGATTTCCAGTGTTATTTCAATGATTTCCAGCTAGCTAATACTCTTACAGTAGATAACGTATGATATAAAGGTACACAAACAATTTGGATCAACTCTATAGTAAATCTGTTTTCATTACATAATGTGAAACATGCCTTCCTGTATAAAAGCATATATGTAATTGTAAGTTGTTACACTATAAATACTATTATAAGCTATGCAATAGTAATAATTTTTTAAAAACCTTTAAAAATTATTGTTCAGACATCAAGGTTTGTCTGGAGTTTCTGTGTACACAGAGGTATGCATAGCATATACATGGATCACAGAAGAGGGAAAACACTCCATATGGTGTGATATGTCTACATTTCTAGCATAAATTTTTTTTCCTAAATAGAATTTTAAAAAAGGAAAGACAGATTTGTAGCTCAAACTGTAACATTTTGATTTACCTTATATGAAAATCACTTACAGTGACACAACATCCACTGCCCTAGCAAATGCTAGTAGGAAAGGCAGAAGAAAAATAACTTTGAAAAATCAGATAACTGGTATTGCTGTCCAACATAAAGATCTCATTTGTGATTTTCATTGCTGAATGATATTGGTAACCAGTCATATATGGTGAATTTTGAAGGGATCTGCAAATATGCTTCTTTTACAGTTACGATCATTTTTTCAGTCCCTAAGTGAGCATTTTTCCAGACAGTTGTTCTGCGATATAATGCCTTTTGTCTTGTTTATTTGTAATGTTTAGACCAGCTTAACTTTTTTTTTTTTAAGTTTCAACGTCTAGGTACTTGCTATCTGATTGGTGGTGATGATTGTTTTTCTCCATGTCTTCCTCACACAAATTCAATTTGTGAGATCTGAAGACTTTGAGATCTGAAGATGGTTATCTCAGTATAGATAACTGCATGAGGACAGAATGAAACTGAAAGTGGGATCAGGAGATTTTAAAATTAGTTTTATGCGAAAAAAGGTTAGAAAAAAAAAGGTAGTACAAAGACTTAAGGCACAAGAATAACTTAAAAGAAATTTCTAAAAAGGGAGGCAGAAGATAGTGTTGTGTTGTAGCTATAACATGCTATAGCCGTAGTCTTGTAGCTTTAATTAGCTATCAGGAGCTACAAATTGCTGATGTCTTAGAATGTGAGTATTGTGGATTTACAGCGGTATTGGATTGGAATCAAGCACAGTTACCATCAGTCTCCTGAGAAAGTCTTGTTATCAGTTCTTCTGGGAATCTTTGTTAAACTTCATACAGTTCCTGCTTGTCCGCTCTTCCAGCTTGTCCAGGTCTTTCTGTAAGATGTCTCTCCCTTCTGCCGTGTCCACCTCACGACCCAGTTTAGTGTCATCGGCAAACTTGGTGAGGGCACTTTCAAGCCCATCCACCAGATCGTTTATGAAGATGTTGAGCAGCATTTGTGAAGATGTTGACTGAGTTTAAGACTAGGCTTAACTGTATTCTTTGTGTGGGAAACTCACCTGAATACGAGTTTTGTTAAGAAGTAAAAAAAGTTCATTTGTAACTCACAGCTCCCACTTCTGAGCGAGACCATGTATGCAGAGGTGGCATTCTACATTTATGCCACTTTCAAAATGCTCTGCTTCATCAAACATGCCCAAAGATTTCTGCCTTACTGTGAAAGAAATACAGCAATGTGTAAGATTTCCATTTCCTTTGTTAGCAATTGATGGGCTGGTTAGACAAAATCAAGAAAGTAATTCAAAAGACTTCCAAATTTGTGTGTGTGTGAGGTCGCTACATGATATAAATTGTCTCGGTTGTGGATTGTTTTTTTTTTAAATATATTTTTTTTCCTATTAAAACAAAAATAATTAGTCAAAATGACAAGCCCTTTCCCCAGCAGACTCCGTTTCTCATATTCTTGTATTTTATTGTGAACCTTGTGGTATCGTTTGGCAGCTTTAAAGAAGAGTAATAGTCGAGCTGCAAACACATGCCAGCTACAGAATACAAACCTACAGTATATTAATCTGCTGACCTTTGCACTGAGAAAATATCTTGTGCTCTTTATTTATAAAAGCCTATCAGCAGTACCCTGCTACACTGTTATATATAGTAAGTGCTGTATATATCAGTTGATCTCTGTGTATAGTTTATGGCATCTAAGGTGTAGTAAAAGGATACATCAGGGTTTATCATCTGCACCCTGCTGGTCACTTGACAGGCATTTCTGTTTAAGATATATGTCAAAGAGTAAAAAGAAAGTGTATTGAAAGAAGAAAGGTATCTATTAAAACAGTACAACTGGCAACATCTGGGAAGCCCATCAACAGAGTTTTATAGCTTGCATTTGCTTGAAGTTAAGGTTTATTACCTGAAATGTGTGGTAAAAGAATTATGTCATTTCTCACCCAATTGTTGTAGCAGAACATAAGGAGTGTGTTGTATCCATGCCTACAATAAAACCCACTTCTTTTTTTATATATATATACACATACACCAAGTGGTTCATCTGGTTTGCGTGTGCTAAGTAGTGAATAAAACTAGATATGAATCAAAGTTTAATGTCCATCTATACAAAATTACTTTTTTTAAAAAGAGAGAGAGAAAAGAAAAAAAAATTCTTGTACAGGAGCATTATACATCAATATTCTTTGGACTGTATGTAGATTAATGCACAGTAATTGTTAGAAACACTGTAAATCTGATATTAATGTGTTTTTTTAAAGGATGAATGAATAGAACATATTGAGTACCATGGTTAGAAACAGAAAGCTGGAGATACTTCTTGCATGCTAGGGGAAAAACAGGAAGAGTTATAAAAGCCTGTTTTAAGGACAAACCCTCAGAAGTAAGAGTTCCTTAACCAAGGCTCAGAACAGCCTTATCATCTAATTTAACATGTTAGCAACTTCTTTTGCAGCAGTGACATTCACACTACAACTTAGAAGTACACTTGAATTACACTAAAAGGATGTATTCATTTCCTTTAATTTCAGGAGTCGGCATCAAGATGTAATTTTTTCCTGCCTTGAATGTTCAAAAATATAGAAATTTGTCTCCTTCCTCTGTATATAAACTGCCCCAGCCTTCCAAGGGATGAGGAAGCCTTTACTAGTTCCAGGATCATTCCTTGCACTTTATGATGGGCCACATTTCAATATATGAAAGTAACAATTTAATAAAACATCATATTGTGAAGATTCAGGGAGAACTGCAAAGGAACAAAACTAAACCCTAGACAATGTTTCAAAAAACCCTTTTCCTTTTCAGTTTTGGAGATTTTGGTCAGAAATGATGAAAAGACTGGTTTCCGTGCTTTTAATTAAGTGCTTTGTTATGGAGGTCCCATATTTAGTGCATCACTTAACCACTGTAGTGAATATGAATAAAAAGTTATTATAATGAGGCATGTATAGAAAAAGGATGGCAAAACTACTTCTCTGTTACAAAATTGCAGAAATTATTCCTTTCTCACGAGACATGAGAGCCACTCAATCCTGTTTTATTCCAGCAGGAGCTGTTATCTACTCAGCATCTCATGGATAGAAAAACTGGAAACCAGAACACTTATTTAGGTGTCTGACTATGTCTATATGGACCCAACTTTTTTTATCTTCTTTAGAAGATTTTGGTGAAAAGCCCTCAGGCGCTTTTCTAAAAGCAGCACAGTTGGTTATTCGGGAAATGATTCAGCCTTATTACTTATACTCTTTTCTAGGCAACCATTCTTCACTTCTGACAGAGGCTCTTAACTGGGTTAGACTTAACGTAGGTTTTTTACAAAGTTGGATTAATTTGCTGAATTTTCCCATATGGTTAGAGCATTTGGTTCTTTTAAAAAAGGAATTATCTGTGATTGTGGACTATAAATAGAACAGAAAATAAACAATTTTTGTATGCATAAGAACAGAATATTATTCAATGATATCATCAGATAGAGCTATTACGTTCCTGCTAAGTAATTTTTTAATAATAATAGATATGAAGACTCCCCAAGCTGTCCAGATGTAAAAAATCAGTACTGTAATAATAAGGACTGCCGTAAAAGAGTCATGAATACAAAAGGCAAATCGTAAACTCAGATTCAAGTTTTTTTTGTTATAGAAAAATTGCCAGTCATTTAGTTAAAGTTAATTATTTTAGAAAAAGAAATTTCTCTCACTACCTATGTCACATACAAAAGTTACTAATTCAAGGTAGCAGTGAGTCTAAGACCATAATTAAAATATAAAACAGTTAAATGAATAAAAACTTATTCATGGTCAGAAAGACACTTGCCTTGTGGGTAGATATTTTCTAACATGGTTTGCTCTAAGTCATTCATTTTTTCCAGTTTTCTGTGAAATGCCTTACGGGTCTTACCCCATGCAGAGATGACTATAGGCAAAAGTGAAAACAGAAGAAAACAAACGGATACTCTGAAGTTGTTAAGCATCTTCTTTTTCAATGTCAACATTAACTCTTCTGCCCCCAAACTGAGCTAGCCATCTTCTCTTAAATACAATTACTCAGCTACTTTTATCTTTTAGAAACTTCTTCATAATAAGACATCTACAAATTTTACTAGTTAATTGATGTGATGTGTCATGTACTTAAGACAATACAAAATAAAAGTGAATGTTCTGAGAGTCCAACAGAGGCAAAAATTTACATTAACTAGTAAGTTTAATTTGTATCTTGTATAGCCATATAAAATAGATATGTTTCATTTTACAAACACACTTAAGAATAAAAGAGAGCATACTATTTTTCTGATTAAGGTTTTTTAAGGGAGAATGGAGTAGACTGGAATCAAACAAGCCCACCTCCTCCTCTCCTCCCCCTCCCAAACTTTCCATGTGTCTTGCAGGTGGAAGTACTTACAATCGCCTACTTGCTGGCAATTATCTGACATGGTATTAGTTCTATTTTGATTAATTGCCATAACGCTTTTCACAGTATGAAGCAATTTTGAGTTTATGATGGGAGGGGGGATGAAGATACAACATATTAAATAGTAGTGTTCATGCTACAGAGTAGCTCATGAGCTATCTGTTTCTGTCTGAAATTTTTTCTGGAATGATTTTTATATCCCTCACATTATAGCACTTCCTATATTACGTCTTAGTCACCTAAAGTTTTATCTTTAGGTTAATAGAGGGCTACTTTGGTTTATTTTAAATGGAGGGGAAAATCTCATTATACAGTGAGAAGATGAGTATTGCTGAAATTAAAGATAATAAGCCGAAGGCATTAAGCTATCAGCTGTCTGAACAGCTAAGATACTGACATTTCTGAACATCAAAGTTTGGTCTAAATTGTCCCTATTATTTCTAGGTTAAAAAAAAAAAAAACACTCTGAAAATTATCTTTGTCAGAAAATTACCATATTATTCTACTTTTGCATCTTCACACTATAGCTATAGATAGTGCTTGCAGTAATTATTTCACTAGTAATAGAGTCACATTTTCCTGAGTCTGTTAAATTACGTAAGGGTGGAAATAGTTTGATGATTTATTAAAAGGGAAAATGTATACCCAAATGAATAATGTTGCACCATACTGCAAAACTTTGATTTTCATTTTTATCAGTAGAAATAGTCAATATTTAACATCTTGAATGATCAGAGAAACCGGAACTTTAAGGTCTGTATTTAATTTGCTTGTTATCTATTCTATAGGGCTGAAAAATTGCATCGTTTAGCAACTGCAATGCATTACAGAGTGAGAAATCAGGGTTTGCAGAGTTTCCATCATCAGCTTTCAAAGACTAACTTTTATGCATGCAAATAAATATATCTAAAGAAGATCAGTATCTATATTCTTGAAGGTGATTTCCACAGATAATACCTGATGCTTTCCAGAAAATACAAATAGT
Source organism: Haliaeetus albicilla (assembly GCF_947461875.1). Taxonomy (NCBI): domain Eukaryota; kingdom Metazoa; phylum Chordata; class Aves; order Accipitriformes; family Accipitridae; genus Haliaeetus; species Haliaeetus albicilla. Next base: position 5,274,300 of record NC_091507.1, read on the forward strand.
CATGTCAAAATTGATAGGTAATCCAACACACAAGACTAGCAATGATTCTTAGATTACAGTTAGACTCCCATTTGTCCCTGTCTCAGTCACGATACGTGAAAGGTATGTTTTCAATTCACCCACACATGATATCAAAAGTTTTATGGGATTTTAAAAAATATTAGTTTTTAGCAAATATTAGACATCTTGATACCTCAGAAATTAAGAGATTACTATATATTAATATATTTAAAGGAGAATATGCCAGCTGAAATTTGAATGATTACTATCAGTGGTTACTGTCATTTTTAAAGATCACCACTGGCATGACACGTTTGAGTGTCTTGTCAGGAGGTCATTTTCAGAAGGTTTCAGATTTTCTATACATCTTTCTACTTAAGTTTGTCATGACTCTCAAGGGAAATAAAGGACCTAACCTTTTTTGTTATGACATGATGTGTAATACATCAGTTTGAAACAAAACTAAACAAATGCAAAACCAAACCAAAACAAAAAAACCAAACAAACCAACAATAAAAAAGGAAAGTACAATGTGTAAGATTCATATCATGCAGGATGATGATGCCCTACTTTATTGTTAGAAGGCATTTATATTAAGTTACTTTAATTAGATATTAAATGAATCCTTCCGCCCTCCCCTTTTTTTTATGTAAACCAACAGGATACCAAACAAAGATTTCAAACAAGAATGAAAAAAGACATATAGAAGTGTAGGCCACTCTTTTACTTCATGGAAGGACTGTTCATTAAATTGTCACAAACCTACATGAAGTCCTTCAACAATGGACTTTGATTTTAAAAGCGAAAGGATTGGTTAAAATCAGAGGTTGAAAATAACAATAAAAATAAAAATGGAAGAGAATGACAACTCTTTAAAACAATTTTCATTCCATGAAGTGTGCTGTAAATATAAGAAATGGTATTCTGCTCTTGCTGCACAATCTCACCTGTATCAACAGGTTTGCTCATGGCTGAACTGGCAGTGAGAGGAGAAATAGATCCACCATAGATCCATCAACAGATACTGTGCTGAACTGAAGAGCATGGTGGAGCATTCTTTCAAATTCACGTAGACTGTCATGGAAATGTATGCAATAGAAATTTATCCAAGACTGTTTTGTCAAGTACAAACCACTTGGCTCAATACAGGGATAACTCAAAGAAGCCTGACGTCCTCTACTGCACTGGAGGTCAGACTAGACAATCCTAGCAGTCTCTTCTGGTCTTAAACGAATCAAATCGAGCAGTAACAAGAGGCTCAGCCAAAGGAGAGTCTAAGAAGGACAGAAAGAGGGAAAGGTAAGAGAAAAAAAAGCTACAAAATTGCATTCCTAATACAGTCAGCCATGCTGCCAGCTTCTCGCAACTCCAAATGTACATTGTACCAGTTCAGAAGTGTCCGGCTACAGCTTTGTGCAAAAGGGCTTCTTACGTGGATATGTTTGCCTGAAAACACAGAAATTCCTTAACTGATGCACAGCATGTTTCTGCCTCTCCAGGTCATCAGCGTTATTTTATTTCCTCACTTAAAGTTTGTAAAAACCACTTCTTTTAATTTTTCAAAGTTTATGCAGATTTTTGGCATACCCTAAAACCATAACCACTTTGTCTTTCTTCAAATACATATTTAATAACAAGCTTCACCTTTAGAAGACAGCATGTAATGACATTGGCTTAGTTTCTTTGTCAATGTCAGTGTTACATCTCCAGTAATTTTAAGCATTTTTATGTAAAGCTTTTATGTTGGGATTCAGGAGCTTTTGAAATTGTTTTGAATGAGAAAGCCCTAGAGCTGATTTTCTATTAAAAAAAAAAAGAAGTTTGTTTCCAGTAATGGCATATCAGACAGCTTGAAGTATGTCATTCCTCAGAAATGCTGTGTATGTTCTTTCGGTTAGATGTGAACGGAATTTGAACTTGTATAGAAGATTATGGGAAGCAAACTATGTGACTGACAAGACATTATAATGGAGCAGCGCAGCAAGAACAGATTGTAAATAGCAGTTTGCTGATTATGGAGTTCCAGATGAGATGTTGAAAGATAATGGCTCAGGTCTGACTTGTTTCCAACCTTTCCATTGATATCTCTTTACATGTACTATATAAAGCCTAATCGAAGTAAAATGGGTTACAATAAAGGCCCATGTAAGTAGTGAAGAATTTGATCAAAACAATGGGCTATCACATACTGGTAAAAAATCAAAGTTAGTTCTAAATGGTGAAGACCATATATTTAGAGATTTATATTGTAGTTTTAGTACTGAGAACTACTCAAGGTGTGAGAGTAAAATGCCAGAGCTTAAAATCAAATAAGTGTTCCAAAAGTACCTAGAACTTAACATCCTCTATTATTTTTACAAAAGGTTATGTTCTAAGAGGACACTATCTCATTGTTAGGACACCATTTCTGCCAGGAGACATGAGTATCAGCCTAACATTAACTTGCAACCCAACTTGCGTACTCTGCTGGGAAAATACAGTTCTGTTTACTGTAAGGGCTCTCAAGCACTTCACTTGCTCGATTCATTCTCCAATGCAGCTTTGGAGGAAGACAAAGACATCTGAGAGAGGATGTTGCTTTTCAACATGTTCTACAAGGACTAAACCCAAAAGAATGAATTTGAGATTATTAGCACATATTGATTATTCATATCCATGCCTTCTGTGTGTCATATATCAGTATATATTGATATAAATGCACCCTCATATCCAAAGTTATAGTGCTTTCCCTTTGTCCAAGAATGAAATTTGGCTGTTTTGATTAATTTAAACACCCATTATTCTGTTTTTTTGCCTCAGCCTGAAAGGCTGAACATTCTCTCTGATAAACATCGCCTCCCTGAAACAGAAGCCCTACACAAGAAACAGAATACAGCATTTTATTTGTGATTCCAGTTTCTAGGGAGGAAACTGTGAATCTGTAATGAAGTAATATATTCAATAATTGCTAAATGGGAGAAACTCCAGTTCTAATACTACATAATCATATGCAGTATAACTGCAAAGTTTTCTATTAGTTTGGTTTTTCTGTCTCTCAGTATTTTTTTGCTCCCTTGCAAGGATCCTAGTCAGATTAGAGTTCACTATTAAGTTAGATATTTGCTCTTTAAAAAACACAATTGACTTACTGTTCAGCATCATCAGCCTGGCTGGTGAAAATCCCCCTGGGGTAATGAACAGAAGGTAAGGATGATATAATCATTTGTAATCGTTGGTTGTATTAGGCTTTCTCTGCATAAAGAAACCTACATGAGAAATATAGTGTTGGTGGTTTATCTAGCAGATAATATACCACACAACTTACATGAAGGCAATGAAAGAACTGTCATTTAGGAGCTTGTATCACTCACCTAACTGGCTAGTGCTCTGTTAAAGGTATTTGTAAGGCTTCCTAGCTTCACACTGACTTTACTGATTGTCTGTTTAGAAAACCACATGACAAAGTTTCACAAATAACAATCAAATAAGAAGCTCTGTGGGCCTATTCTTTCCATTGCTTCATTTGAGAAACCTTCTTCACTTTCTCCCCCCAGAAATAAGGGACCTATTTTATTGCTATTTTTTTGATGTACAGTCACCTCCATTCTATCTTTCTAACTGCTATGAAGCAATCTCTAATCATCAAATTGTGATATATCATATTTTATCATAAAGTTTTCATCAGTCTGCTACTACATAAAGAAACCCTCTGCCAATTCTGGACTATTTCATTCTGTCATGTAATTATTTCTCTGTTCCTTTCTCTTACTCTCATTAGAGAAGCATACATTTAACTTCCTCAAATACTAAGAATGGGAAAAGTTATTTTTAAAAGTGGAAAATAGAAGAAAGTATAATTAGAGACATCACTTGGAATAAAAATCTCTTAGGAAGGGTGTGTGACAGAGCCTGTTTTGCAATGTGCAGGCTTTTTTTGTTTGTTTGTTTTTTAATATTAATCGATTTTACCTTTTCTTGTTATTATTTTGGAAAGCAGAGCTCAAAATGTTCTTTTGAACATAGTGAATATTATTAGTGATTTTTTTAGAATCAAATATCCTGTTAAGGATGTATTTAATGAGTAATTACATTGAGATAATTGAGAACTAGCTCAAATACAAGCAAACAAAGAATCTAGAGATTGGGGGGAAGGGAGCTTAAGTTGTAGTGTTCTGCCAACCATAGTCTTCAGCTAAACTTCTCTGATTATCAGAAGATATGAAGGAACAGAAAATTCTCAGCTGATGATCAAATTGCATGATTAAAAGAGGATTGGGAGGAAACTGGGAGGGCAGTGGAATTAAAGAAAAAATTGTAATCCTAATCGAAAACTTGATAGTTGGCTGGCTATTCATATATTATGTAAATCTCTCATTCTGTTTTTAAACCAGCTATTCCATAGTTGATACTGAACCTATATTCATAGTGCTTATATGTTAGAGGTTGGTGAATGCATGAAGTCCTTTGATAGATTCCTTGGCTTTGAGTGATAATTCAGGTAGTCGGAGAGTGTCTGTGATAGGCACATAGGGCAGGTCAGGATGCAAAAAAGCAAGATGTTCACAAATGTGTTTCAGGATTAGATAAAAACAATTTTAAAGGAAAAAGTCTTTTTCTTTTTAAAGCGTTCCTCAAATTTACATTCAACATCATTGAATGTTTACATTCAACATCACTGAATGGATTTCTCCTGGGGTGTCCATCCCCCACCACGGTAATCTTATAACATCATAAGAAACTGCATCACCTGCATATTTCCACAATATACCTCATCTGATTCCAGTTAAGTTAAGAATTAAAACTAAAGTGATAACAAGAGCCCTCTCAGCCACATCCAGACTCCAGAAAATAGACTCAGTTCCCAGATTTGTGTTGAACTCCAGAACAACAACTCTGGACTAGCTCAAGCTCTTATATTTTCCAGATTAAATATTACAGTCATTCAGTCTCTGTAGAAATGTTGCCCTTCTAGTTCTCTTGATCACCTGAACAAACTAAGCAAAGAACAACTACATTAAATCACCGTGCACTCAGAACTCATATTCTTAGATGTTATAAACTGTATAAAGTTTATAAACTGTAGCTTTCCATTTCTGCTGGTGGCTAGAATTAACAGTAATGCTTGCTGAAAACAGAAGACTCATGCTGTTTATAATAGGACCTACAGGCACTTATTGTATCTCAGGATGAAGTCATCTTTAAGCAGGCAAAAGGTTTACTTCAGTGAAAGTTTCTTATCATCATTCAGCTGACAATGGGCCAGGAAAAAATATTTCCCTTAACTAATCAAGTGAAAGCTTGAATGTACATCATAGTTTATACCACTCTCTGTTCTATTAACTGTATAGAATATAATTGGGTTACTGGAAACATGGCATAGCTTTCTGGTAAGAATTCGCTTGAATATAAGTATTGCACATACCACACTATTTAAGCATCTTCACTAATGAGCTAATATTACTCAAGCTATTCAAGCATATGGAGGTCATTACTTACAGTTGAGTTTATAGAGGGGTTGCTGTTTTCCATTCATAGCTGTTGTAAAGTGAGATGGGCTGTGGAGGAGCCTCTGAAGTGTCTGTAGACTTTGCATGTACCAGCCAGAAAGTTTTCCCTGTTTTCTGTGTTTGCTTAATAGTCCCAGGGGGCAATAAAAGTAAAATGGGTTATAAAATAAGACGTATGGACAAATTTGCTGTTGTAGCAGGTATGGATTATATAATGAGAGACATCAAATATCTGAAATGAAAGGAGCATCAGCTAGGTACCCAGTCCCCCTGGGATATAGGCTGTTAGAGTTTCAATGAGCTTTGCTTGAATAATTAACATTTATCCACAGACAAGAAATCTGTAAGTTTGTCCTTCGATTTGCAGTTGTCCTCATGGACTGATCTACCTGCTAGGAAGGTCTTCAGATATGGGTGTGCATTTGCAGCTACGTCAGTTCACATCTTGGCACGTAAGTAAATAAAATGGCTAGTACACAGCAGGGCTGGTGTCAGGAATAGTGTGAATATTTTAGTTCCCTTAGACAAGTTTGAAAAGTAGAGCAAATCTGGCTAGGTACAGGCTTATGGTGCTACTTTACTCGTCTTCAACCTTAGCAAGTTAATCCAGTAATAATGCTGTGACCTTCCAGGCACTGTAATATTTTAGTGCTGCTACTGTCTGTATTTTCCTGTGAAGTTTCAGAGCAGGTGTGCAATTGAAAATATTACTCATAAACATAGCAATATTTGTGGTTTTTTTCCCTTGGAAGAAAGCAATATATCATATCATAGCTATGCCATGTCTCTCCATGGAAAGACTTGTTCATCAAAATATCTGGTTGAAGCTTAAGTTTTCACCAGCTGATGTTCCACACACAGATCACTTCTGCAAAAATCAGCATATTTTACAGGGTAGTGAAAAAAATTACAACAAAAAAATTGATCCTGGCTCGATTCAAAATTTTGCCTTTAAATATATCTGAGTTTGTACTGCAACTCCAAACTGGAAATGAATCTTATGCTTAAAGTCACCTTGGAGTGGAATCCAGATCTTTTTCTACTTTTTTTTTCAGCTCCTTTATCACATTCCTATAATCTACTGTAGTTAAAGGGGAAAAAAACCCTGCAAAACATACCCATGTAACCTCAGCTGTTTCAGGTTTTTTTATTTGTATCTTGAGCAAAGCAGAAAAAATAAGGAAGTATTTGTTTTGTTTTGTTTCCTTTGTTTTCTGTTTTAGCTTCCTTGCCTGTATGTTATCGTTTTACCATTTCGTAGCAATTATGCCATTATTTGTTTAGGCCCACAATTTTTTAACTTCAAAACCTATGCTTAAATCCCACTGGGGTCTATGGATTAAACACATGCTTAAAGTGAGTGTTTAATTAGATGTTTTGCTGAATTGGATCTTTAATTGCTAATCTTTTTTTCAGTAAAGTTTTATTGACATCTTTGTTTATTTAAAGGATCTATTTAGGTTTTCAATGTAATATTTCAGCTGCAGGAGAATTTCTGAAGAATTACCTACATGAAAGCATTGAGGTAGGATTAATTATTAAGAACTTAGAGACAAAACCAAACAGGGAGCAATAAAACAGAAACCCCATGTATTTCCTTTGGAGTTCTTCCTGTTTTAAGAAAGGTGAAGTGTACAAACAGTACATTATTTCATCTATGAAGTTCTTTCATATCTGTTTTCCCTCATGTACTGTGAAGTAACTTTATGGCTGGTAAAAGCAAGAAGGGGTGGGGTTTTTTGTTGGTTTTGGAGGTTTTTTACAATCAAAGTCTACTTTATCACAATAAAAATGACATTGTAAAAATAAAATAGACCTAATGAAAAAATGAAAATTGAGAATTTACCCTTGTGGAAAAGCAACAATACATAAGTCTCCTTTCCGATAGAGAATGAAAATGACTTGCAAAGGTCTCAAGCTAAATGAGGTATTTTAAAGCTTTCACCAAGACTTTTTCTAGCAATATGGAAGAACAAATAACAAAGCGTGTTGCAGGAGAGAAACGCTGGAATTTCACGAACAAAATTATCTGAAACTATGATCTGGTTTATTGACAACATAAAACAGACTTGGCATAACAAAAAATCACAATTGGTCACAAGACAAAAGCCAGCTAGCTACCTACTGACATGACTTCTGTCAAAATTCAGTAAGGCAACACGACCTCTGCATTTACTAGAGCTCTTTTGCATTACTGGATATCCTGGTGTCAGCTACATGCAATTGCGCGTGTTTACGAGAAAAGAAAAAAGTATTAATGAGAAAAAATATGTAGCTACCATTTAATATGACACTTTTTTCACCCAATTAATCTTTCCGTAAGTCTATATAGTTGCTTTCAATATTGTGGGTTTTTTGGCCTAGACTTCCCCCTACCGATAGTGGGGGGAGGCTGCTGTTGCCCCCCCAGGAGCTGCCAAAAAGAAACAAGGTGGGACGGAGGTGGAGGCTGCAGGTCCAGACAGGCAAGAGCCAGGCACAGAGCGGGCAACCTGCAGTGATGTCCCCTTCAGTGAGTACTGCTCTCGGTGGAGGGGGTGTCTATGGCTCTATGAAAAATGGAGAGGAGCTTTGATACATTTCTGTGATTTATAAAGTTTATACATTTTTATTTTTTGCTTCAGTTGTTCTAGCTCCAAATAGCACATTTATTATCCTGAAGTCAGATGTTGTTTTTTAGTGAAGATCAAGAAGGTTTCATTGGCAGTGAGGCAATGGCCTCTTTTCGTAATTTATCTTATACGGAAAAGTCCGTTGGAATGAACACATGAGACACCTTGAGTCTGTAGTAATCAAACTGGCTAAAATGCAGGTAATTTAAATTAAGGTTTTGGAAATTGTTTACTGCATGCACTTCTATCTGACATTTTGCCTGTGCTTTTAGTTGAAAAGATGCTGCAAAACAGAAACCAGGCCAAGCCTCTGGAGCAGCCAAGTCCATCAGCTTAGTCTCAGTGCTGTGCTAGTGTCACCTTGTGGCTTCCTTTTTGTTGTGAGAGTGGGAATGATGCCTTTACCTGTAACATATAGATACTTCCCATGCAAGTTGACAGCAAAACCCCCTTCCTTCTTAGTACCTTCCCCAGGTTTCTCATTGAAATAACCTCCAGTCTGGCCTTTCTCTTTGTAGCCCTTTACACTAGGTCTGCAAAATAAGAAAAAAGAATTTGTAAGTAGTTCCCCCCCAAAAAAGAAGCACTCCATATTCATTTTGTACCAATGTAAATGCTTGCATAGGAATAATGGAAGGCCACAGAGAATCCAAGTGCTATACCTAGAGGCAAGATTAAAGTAACAACATTCTGGGTTGCCCAAGATAAAATCAACCTCTTGGCACTATCAAGTCTGAATACCTTGTAGGAGAATTCCTTATCATTGGGTATTTCACATGAGCTCGCTATCTCATTAGGGAAACATATTAAAAAATTTTATGCACATAAAACCTGTCCAGAAATTCCAAGTAAATTACCTGTTTATAATAATCTGAAGGTTTTATAAACATGCATGTAGAGATCAGACTGGATTAAAGACAATCAAAACCTTACATCATCTAAAAAAATCCATGTTACTCAGAAAAAAACAGTAGATTTCTTCCCAAACTTTTGGGAGCTGAGACTTATTATAAAAAATAAGCATAATTCTATGTCTAACTAATAAATTGGTAAAATTATCTCCTGCCAAAAGGAAATCTCATGAGGAGTAGTAGTATTTTCTGAAATATTTCAGATGAACAATATCATCCAAATAATTAGCTGGTTGTGCTAAAAAATTGAAAAGTGGGATCCTGCTTATTTAGGGACTAAGTTAGGTACTTAAAAATAATGAGCCTCCCGAATGGCCTGTGTCTGGGCTCTGCAGGAGCAGCTGAGCAGGTCTCTGTGTGTGCTGGTTGTATGGGTCAGGTTTGCCATTCCTCTTCAGGAAGCTCAGAAGTGACCACCTACCTGTCAGACACCTCATGTCTGATCACAAAATCATAGAATTATAGAATGGTTTGGGTTGGAATGGACCTTAAAGATCATCTAGTTCCAACCCCCTGCCATGGGCAGGGACACCTTCCACCAGACCAGGTTGCTCAAAGCCCCATCCAACCTGGCCTTGTACACTGCCAGGGATGGGGCAGCCACAACCTGTTCCAGTGCCTCACCACCCTCACTGTAAAGAATTTCTTCTCAGTATCTAATCTAAATGTACCCTTTTTCAGTTTAAAACCATTACCCCTCCTCCTATCACTACACTCGCTGATGTCAGAATCTGACCTCTGAATCCCATCCTGAACAGATTATATGTACAAGTGTATAACCTGTACGTTCCTCTATAAGAACCTCTTTTGAATCTGTATCCACATAGACTACGTACCTCTGTCGGCAACAGAAAATAATTTTGTCTTTGGACAGTGTCCTACTAACAACTCTGGTGATGAGGCTGGTAGACCATCACTCTCTCTTCTTCCCCAGAAATCATCTCCATCTTTTTTTTTTTGTCTTCCCACAACTACCTATAGCTGGAACATTTTCCAGCGACACTTTGAGCTGTTCAGAAAAGCATTAATAATCTAAAACCACAGCTCATCACCTGAATGTTACTTAAAAACGGAGTACTCTTCAGATGGTCTATGCTGTGCATATGGAAATATGACAGTTGTTCCCACCTGACAAGTGAGAGGTCTGACTTGTCACTCCTTGCAGGCGAGGGAAACTAGGGAGTGATGGTCGTGACATTCAGACCATGGTCACGTCATGACATGTGGGGGTCATGCTGAGGAAGAGACAGTTGCTGGCAATTTCAGAGGGATTGAATACACCAGGTAGAAAGAAAATGTTAATGAAACTGCATTGTGGACCCGCTGTGTGACAGGATGAGGCTGAGCTGATGCAAATTTCATAATGAGTATTTTTCATAAAAAGTAGTCTGAATCCAGTCATCCAAAGCTAAACCAGCTTAGATAGTGATCTATAAAAACTTGAGAATTTAAACAGTATGTAATAATGTAAGTTTTACTTATGTAAAACATGAACCCAAGACAAAGCCAACATAAAGAAGTCTATTCGAATTCAACAAGAATGATGAATTAGTATTTTCTTATCTATAGTTCCTGTCCTTAGCCTAGTAATTGTGAACTCTCTATGAAGAAAATACCATGATATTCCTACATATACAGCTCAAAAGAATAACCACGACCACAATAAATTAGTTTTTAGCTTATGTGAACTTGTGCAGAAGACAGAATGGGACAACTTGAAAATGAAGTTAACACTTCCCTAACCATGCTGTCGTATAGAAGTAAAAGATGGCAATTTTTTCATAGAGAAGACAGGAAAATATCATGTACTGTATTTGGTTGTGTTTTCACTTTTGGTAAGCCTTTGTCACTCCTTCGTTCACTAAGCATGCAGCCTATTTCCTTTACTTTATTAATCATCTGACAACCTTTCCTGAGAGAACGGAAGAAGAAGGTTATGAATATAAGACTCTATTGCTTGTAGTGTTCATAAAGAACCTACTAAGTTTGAAAGAAGGTTTTCACAGCAATTTTAACAGCCAAATGTAACAGCTCATTTAAAGAGCTCTTTGGTGAGAGAATCTTAATTTGCATGCAGGCAAAATGTTGTTTCAGATTGATGAGGAGTTCTGAAAATATTGTGGCAAATTCCTCTTTTATTCAATATACAAAGTACAGCCTGACTAGTTGCAAGGGAGTTGTGGATGAAATTTTCAAAGATGTCATGGATATACATGTACACAATTTCTAAATATTCTAATGACAATTAGACAACAGACTTCCCTAAAACATTTTGAAAATATCAGCTTTAAGTGTTAAAAGTGTTGACTGATCATCTCCCTTTCCCTAAGTAACGTATTTCACAGATGATACATATTACCTCAGGCTGGATAACACATGCATATTGAATAAAATAACTGCAGGGTCTGAGTCTGTAATTATATTCAGGACAGTAACAATATAAGGATTATTTTTAATTATTCCATATAGTTATTTTTAAGGCTTTATCTGTTCAATGTTTTAAAATATTTTTAAGTTGTAGTTTATTGAATAAGTTAGAATACAATAAATACTGAAAAATCCCAATGCAGATATGAAAAATAAACATCTGCAGGTTTGTTCCTTACTTCAAAGACAGTTTCTGAATCTGTATGTTAACAGTTTATTAAATTATACTTTGCACATAAATATGTATATATGCATATGAAAACACAAATAGAAATATTCCAACAGCACAATAGGAGTCTAGAAAATGATTAATATATCAGGACAACTGGGATCTGTCTTCTCTGGGAGAGAGAAGTATGGCCATTTGACTTTTGGCTGACACTTCCAACCATATGTGACACTTTCAACCATATGTTATAATGAATGTAAAAAATCAAATTTTACACTTGACTAAACAACATCATGGGAAAATTTGTAATCCAATTTGTTTCTTTAAACTGAAACCGATACCTGATTTCTAAATATGATGCCATTTCATAAGGTATAAGCTGATCTGGAGTTAATCCCAATTTCATCTTTGGCAGAACTTTCCCTGTGAACCCTATGATACACGCTGCATTTGCCAGCAGCAATAAAATTTCTTTACCACGTAGAGAACAAGCCAGAGAGAGGAAGAAAAAAGGATCACTTGGTATATTTTAAAATAAGCAAATGCATTGACCAACTTGAGATGGAAATATTGGGTTTTTAGTTTCAGTCCACCAATTTGCTGGAAATCATTAAGAAGATCCATTACCTCAGAAAGCTGGAAGTAAAAGTGGATCAGTGTCACAAAACACAGAAGTCAGAATGAGATTCAAAATTTGTGTATATTAACCTCTGTCTTAACTGTTGAACAATCCTGAGAAACCCTTCAAGGATCATTGTCTTGAGAGGATTTCCTAGTCACCCAAAAACCCCATTCTTGTTGTGTTTGTTTATATACAATTTCAGTCAGATTTGAGTGTATTAATAATTGAAAACAAATAACTTTTGCTAGCTGATTCTTAGTAGCTGATTTACCCCACACAAATAAATTAACAATTACCATGTTGTATTCTTTGGTTGCATTGTAATCACATCGTTAGTGAAGTAGCGTACTACCCCTTGACCAGAAGTGCAATTAATATAGCACATTGTAGAGAGACCTTAACGTACTGAGTTAAGCTTTCTTTTCTTATTATATGAGCTGTTGTAACCAAGTATTTTTACTGTAATTTTACAGCAGTTGTAGACTGACAGCCACTTTGCTAGCCAAGGACTGGAAAACATACTACTAAGGACAAGATATCTTATAACTTCTCAGGAATTAATACGCCAAATCAAAAAAACTTACTCGCCAAAACCAACCAAGCAACCAACCAAGCAAAAAAACAAGCACGAACCAAAAAAACTCCAACCCTTCTACATTTTTCCCTTCTTGACTCCTTTCATAAGTTTAAACAACTTTCTAGGAAAAAAAAAAAAAAAAGGAAGCTGCAGTGGAGTAGAAAATAGATTCATACTGTCCTTATTCCCACAGATTCACAATGCAAATTTTTTTGGTAAATTGAGGGGAAAAAATACAACTACCACTGATTTTAACTGGAATTCTGGAGTAGTCAATGCCTTCAGTAGACAGCATACTTACCTGGACATTTTTAAGCTCACCTCTGAAGAATTCTTTTTTGAAAATGCTGATCTTGGCTCATAGTATTTGAAAGATTACATAGCCTATTAAGCTGCATCAAAGGAGAACATTCTCAAAATTCAAAGGAACACATTGCCATGTATTTTTTGGAGACTTCTCTATCAAGAAGGCAAACCGACAACAAAATGTTTCTGGAGAGAAAGACACTTCTAGAATGGAAGGTTGGTTTAATATAAATAATCCTTTCAAGCATCATTCTGGGATGAAAAATATATAAAGACTATGGGTCTGCCTACTTCAGCATTCCAGTTTAGGGTCAGGAGTGTAATTTGCAAGTGAATTTCCCAGGTGGCCTTTGATTACCACTGTTTTCCTTGATATCACGAGTCATTTCAGAGCACATCAACAAGTTTGCTCTCAGAAACTAGACCAGAAAGCTCCTTCTTAATGCAGTCCAACTGCTAACGGTCACTGAGAGCTTGGGACCAGATTTAGAACTGGTCCAGAGTAAATCCCTCTCCATGACCTCAGCATGTGCATCCTCTGCAGTGGCTGTTTCCCTTGACTTCGTACTGAAGACAGCTATGATTCATTTTTCTTCCTGTGGGCATTCACTAGACTTTTACTCTTCAGTGACCCACAGCAGTTCTTAACTGAAGAGTATCCAGAATTTCCACTTTCCCTGCTTTTGGTCACATTACTCGCAAGCAGTTTAGGGTGAAACAAACCATTTTTTGTTCCCTGTCTATGTCGTTTTTCACTCAGTATGAAAACAAAATATATCAAACAAGCAAAGAAGTGAAAAGGGAGCTCGTTCTGACACTAGCTTGGTTGTTAATTGTTCCATAGCTATATTTAAGGATCTAAAGGAGTTGTTATTCCCACGTTACAATGGGTAAAAATTCTTACTAAACATGTTTAGATATCATTTCTACTGTTTTTAAACTTGCTTGGTTTAATAACTATGTAGATGCATAGATAAATACCTCTATAAGTACAGCTTATACATACATACATTAATTTTCATAACGCAGGTGTGACCACTTAAATTTGTTTTAAAGGAAAAAAATAACTGCAAGATACCATCGGGTGATAAAGTATCACCCCACTCCCAGCTAAAACAACAATAAAACCCCAGTAGTTGAAGTGAGAAGCTCCAACTCGTTACAACAAACTGTTAAAGGAAGCAATTTGCAGACAAAGCAGATATTACACTGGTCTCAGCTGAATAGATTTAGTTGCACTTCTTCAGCCTTTTTAATCAGTCAAAAAGGGAATTCACGCTTGTAGTTACTCCTTATATCAAGCAAACCAGGCAACTGAGCTTTTTAAACTGAGACATGCAGTTGTGAAATAATGATTCATAACATAGCATGAGCAAGGTTTTTGGAAAAGAAAAAAAAAAGTCTTTGCTGATAACTCACCTTTGGAACAACAGTGCTTTTTTATGAACTCTGTCTTCCACATGTTTGGAAAAGAGTCAGTGTTTCTTGCAGTAGTCTTTCATGGGACCTCTTGAAGGAGCTGGTATTAATATTTTTATAACTTATCATCCTAATCACTTAGCACAATAAATTATAGGTACTGTGAAAAAATCCCTTAATTACATATACGTCATCTGCAAATGTTATAAAACCAGTTATATTATTTGCTGTTGGAATTTCAGCTGACACCAGATTTCAGTTGTTGATGACACTACAAAATTTCCAGTTTCTTCCTTAGGTATTGAAATGCTTTTCTTTACTGTCATGTGAGTCTCAGAAATGTCTTAATGTCTTTCTCTTCCTCGCAGTCCTGGAAGATACAAAACTGTGACTATATCACTCAAGCTACAGAGGAGACAAGTCACTTATTTAAGTTACACATGTAGCAGTGAAGTGAGTTAAAGTCTTGTAAATCTTATAGTAGCACAGTAACCACTGGGATGAAAAATGATGGCTTACATCAGCACTTCTCAGTTTGTAAGGAATACCTCTCTAGAGAGATGGTACAAACAAGGGGAAAAAAATATTCCCAAGGCCAGAAAAAATGTATTTCAATATAAATCCCACATTTTATGAAGAGCTATGGAGAATTCTTAATCCACTGGTAGTAAGGCATAAGGTATGGACCTAATGAAACACAATTTTAGATATCCTTATTAATGCCATTCTTACTTTAAGCTACAGAAAACCATCTTTGCAACAGAGATTAAATTAAGAAACTTAACAGAGCAAACAAGAGAGTAGACACACTGTACTCAAAGTCCACTTTTTTGAAACTATTATTGGTTTTAGTGTGGTTAAGTCACAGGTGAAGCCTACAGCAAATGGAAAGTACATACTACTAGCACAATTTGTTGCTTTTCCATAGATGTCCCTCATACATATCCACCATTTTCAAGTCAGCACTTGTGCTCAGAAAACTATGCTCTGTCACGAATTGCAATACTTACTGTAACCCCTAGAGTTAGAAAACAGGTCTCACTGAACCACAAGATAATTTGGGCAGGAGGGGACCTCGGGAGGTCTCTACTCCAACCCCCTGCCCAAAGAAGGGCCAGCTCTGGGGTCAGCCCAGGCTCCTCAGGGCTTGGTCCAGTCAGGGCTTGAAACCCTCCAAGGACAACTGAGAACGGGTGAAATGGGAATCTGTTCAACGAGGAGAAATGCCAGTTTTTCCACCTGGCAAGTAATAAGCCCATGCACCAGTGCAGGCTGGGGGCCAAAGGCCTGGAACGCAGCTTGGTGGTAAAGGAGCTCAGGTGGACACCAAGTTGAACACAAGGCAGCAAAATTTCCTTGCCACCAAAGCGGCCAACAGCACCGTGGGCTGCGTTAGGGAGATCGTCACCAGCAGGTTGAGGGAGTCGATCCTTCCTCTGTACTCAAACCCGGTGAAACACATCCAGCGCTCTAGGTCCAGTGCTGGGCTCTGCAGCACAAGAAAGACACGGACTTAGTGCAATGAGTACCACAAAGGTGATTAAGGGAGCATTTGAGAGGTGAGAGAGGCTGAGAGAGCTGGGATTGTTCAGCCTGGAGAAGAGAAGGCTCAGGAGGATCTTATCCATGTGTATAAATACCTGATGGGAGGGGTAAAGAAGTTGAAGTCGGTCTCTTTTCTGTGGTGTCCAGTGACAGGACAAGAGGCAATGGGCGCATGTAGAAATACAAGTATGAAAGATAAAAATATTTTACTGTATTAGTGATCAAACACTGGAACAGGCTGCCCTGACAGGCTGTGGAGTCTCCATGCTCGGAGATAATTCAAAACCTGACTGGACACAGACCTGAGCAACCGCTCTACCTGACCCTGCTTGAGCAGAGGGTCAGACTAGACGGTCTCCAGAGGCAATTTCCAGCCTCAACTATTCTGTGATTCCGTGAAACAGGGATATCCTCAGGTTGTTTAAAGAAGGCTTCATCCCCCTCCTTACTCTGACCTGATGGTCTGTAACAAACTCCTACTGGATGTGACTCTTACTGACCTTTCCAGGAATGAAAAGGGGGTGGGGGAAGGATTATGCTAATGCAGTGTCAGGTAGTGTTTGGTATAAAATCAGAAATGGCTAAAAATCGTGGGCTTGGCAGAACATACCTGCAACCCATTTCTTAGACAATATTTATTGTGTATGTATTAGTTGGCTTTTTAAAGGGACCTTTTTATACTGGATAGAAAGCAGTTACCTTGCAGACAGGACAGAAACGAGAAAGAAATACTCTCAGTGTCCAGATCCAGGGATTATCATCAGTCACAGTCACATTTCTTGCATAACACCAGATGATTTGCTACTGGTGCAGGAAAGCAGACAACATCATTAAAAGCTGGACATTGCCAGTTTCAAATAGAACTATGAAAGAAATTTACATACTTCAGCTATATCAATGTAACTGGAGAGATAATTCCATAATAGAGATAGACTTTGGAAGACTGTTGCCTTTGTGAACCTCCCTCCTTGGTGCTTGGAACACGTCGAAGGAATTGTAGTTGAGAGAAATGTTGCGTACTGGTATGAAGGATCATGATCTGGTCACCTTGAGTACAGAATCTCTGTTTATGCATATCTGCACATGCTGTGCAATCTTGCCCTGTGACTCAGTACCATGAAATATGACAGTGTAGTATACTGAATATGGATGCTACTGTTGTTTTCACAGAAACAGTACCAGTACTCACCCTACCTAATAGTCCCGAATTACAGTCAGCCACATCCAAATTACCCAAGGAAGTGGCAGAGAGCTTTTCCATGTAGTGTCGTGTGGTATTGTGACTGTTGCGTACTCCAGTTTATTATCAATAATTACAGAAATTTTTTTTTTAAAGTATTTGTTTAAAAGACATGTAGGGGGATATTTTATTTTCTGAATGAATTATTAATGTTAGCACAAATCTGGAAGCTGTTGTTACTTTTAAAAGCTCATACATTAAAGAAAAAAAACCAAAATTTGACTCTAAGTGTTACTTTAACTCTTCTGTGTTTTACAATTAAAGGTATATGATGCCAGAAGGCAGTTTAAATGTGGTTGAAAATTTTAAAACCAGGGTGGTCAATTCTCAGAAAAAACAAGATATCCTGTATGAACTCAGCCCTCATGAACTTGTACCTCAATGCCAGCAAACCCCAGGTGGGGTAATTATTCCCAGTGAGCTGTGAAGGATCAGTATGGGAATTTTACTGCCAAAAGCTGATTTTAGGAAAATCAAGCAGTTATAAACCATTCCCTTCTGGCTTTAGGTAAGCCTTGAATTGTTCAGTTAGGTTTGTAAAGTAGCCTGCATTGGATACTACAAGATATTGCATAATACTGTGCTCACAACTGAAGTCAAATGAAATTAAGCTACACTTAAAAAGGTCCCTTTTAGAGGTAAGTCAAAAAAAAAGACACGTCTCTGAGCTGTGGAATGCAACATATATATAACCTCATCCTAATGATTTTCTTTTGACAATGTGATTTCATAAATAGTAATTAAATCTTAATTAAAGTTAGGCAGGTTCTTTCTGATGCCATTAAAACCCCATCAAATTACAGAATAATTTGTAAACCTTTGTTTAAAAGTCATAAAAAGTTCACATGACACAGAATTCTGTTATGGGATTGCCATGATCATCTTCAATCGTGGAAAGTTCTCCAGGATCTAGAGAGCAGAATCAGGTGTCTTCTACCCCAATTCAACACTTTCTATAAGAGTTTTATTCTATGTCCATCCATGTAAGCTTGCATAATTATGAGGCTTTTTTTTTGTAATAATGAGGCTTGCCCGAAACAGATAAGGCTGCCCTTCCAGTTTTGTATTTGAGACAATTGAAGAGGTTGGTAGAAGTGGTCTGATAAAGTGTGCCCCTATCAGTGAGATTGAGCATATATGGCTGAGGCTGCAGTATAGCTCAGCAGAATTTACATGTGAATAGGTATTTCAGTCTCTCTTAATCTCTCTGACTTCTGCAAGCTGCTTTCAATAACATGCTCCACTGTGATGGACAGGAAACCTGAAATGTTATTATCTGAGTCATACTGCATTCCAAAACCTGATATGTAGAACTGGTCAGTACTGAGATTTGTTGTCCAGTGGGTAAGCAGCATCTCATCAGCGGTCTGGTGTCCTCAGTGATCTGATAATGAGGCAGGTAAATTATTCTGATAGTTTTTCAATACTTGCATCATTCATTGTGGTACTGACAGTCCAAATCTGAGCAGAACAATGTTTGAAGTCTTTGAATTTGCAGTGTTTGAATTTATTCCTGATGATTAGAATTTCCTGTGATCTTTGGAATATACTATCCCACTAAAAAACCTACTAAGCTCCAGAACCACCGGTATGGGTGCTAAGACTGTAAGCATGTTATAGTGCCTTGCTTTCACAGAAGTCACAGACTGAAGTGGGGCACCCGATGAATAACTAGAGGCAGCTTGAAAATCTATAGTAGTCCCACTGGCAACATTAATCAACTCTAATTTCTGTGGCAGTCTGGCAAGCAAATAAGTGAACATTCATATATATTTTTGTAACACCACATGCCTCTGGCAAATCTAAGTTATTAATAGAGCTCATTGTGAGGGAGCCATTCCACAGCAGATGCTTCCTTAGCACAACAGATTTAAATCTTATCAAATGCCTCCTTGCCAACTATGTTCACCTAGATTGCCCATTTGTCAATCTTTCTTATAAACACCATTATACTTTCTTCCAGCACAGTCTTTACGCACAGAGAGTACTCCCTGTAAGAAAATTAGAAGACCACACTATTAATCTTCTTGTAATCTGTTTTCAAAATACAGCTACATTATGATCAGTACAAAACACCCAGTGATGAGTACATGGTGGGTATAGAGGTTGCTGTAGTCACTGATTGCTAAGCTGTATTTAATCCTTATTTCCTCTAACAATCCTCACACTGCTCGTGCTGGGATGGGTTCTCTTTTGGGCAGGGACTTTCCTCCTTTTACTTGCTCCAGCATGATGTCCTGATGCTATTTCAAAAAATAGATGGTATTATAGTGCAAGTGGCCCACTGTCTGCCATTGGATCAAAGTGAACTAATCATTCAGTCATTTTGTCATGTGGGCTCTCTGTGGGGTTTTTTCTTTATTTTCCTTTATAAAAAGAATTTGGCAGTGGTTATGGTATCTAACGGGAGCAAGTGATGAATATGAATATTTCCAGTTCTATCAGAACTGTGGTACGCTGCACTGTTGGATCGATACAATCCATCATATCAGTCTTTCCTGTCGTTTGGTTTATTCTTCTATTTCAAATGGATTGATTATGTCATTCTTAAAAGACACATTTTCATGACTTATTTTTAGAAGATTATGTCATGAGAGCACTAACATGACTTTTTAATTAAGCATAGCCCATATTTTACCTACCCTTTCTATTGCCAGTTAAACTGAGACATGAAGAAAGGTATAGGCGTAAGACAACCCTACATAGCAAATGAATGGTAAAAGGACTAGAACAAATCTTATTTTAAGTCTGCAGAACAAAATCAGATTATGTGATACTAGGGAAAGGATTTGATGCTTAATGCCCTTTGCACCTTCAGCAGGTATCGTAAGACTGTACCAAAGGACTTAATTATATACACTGATATTCATGAAGGCAGTGGAGACCTTGTAACACTCTTGGATCACTTTCTGCAGCAGAGCTGATGATTGCTTTCTGCAGTGAATTTGTGGCAGTGATAACAAGGCTTCATAAAAGTCACCATTTGCTGTGAAAAATCAAAGACCCAGAAGAAATTTAGAGCAAGAAATATGCTGAGAAATGTATCAGTGTTATTAAAAGTAGAGCCATGGGAGCTTGGAAGAAATTGCCTGGCAAGAAAGCACATAAACCTTTTGGAGAACTTAATAGAAGCCAAGGGAAGTGTTAAAGAAATTAGGACAGTAAACTGAGGTTAAAAAAGAAGAGAAAGAGATGATTAAAAAGAGAGCAAAAGCAATGAAATGGAAAGCTATGTTCTCTAGTTTGTTCTAGAGGTTTCTCGAAAGACACAGAGTAAATTGGATGCTCAGCTGTACTGTGAACATACTGCGAGATCTTCAGAAAACAAGCTTTAAGTCTTCTCTGTTGCAGCTTAGACCAGCTTTGACCACTGAGGTAATGGGAGAATTCGAGACTATATTTGGTTACGGCATATGCTTTGGGCATCCATTTCTGTTAGCTAGTAAGGGTCTTTGGGGAGAGTTGACTTCAAGGGTGATGAGAGCCATCAGTCACGTCTCCAGGATTAGAAGCTTCCCATTCATGAGACAATATACCATCCGATATGAAGAAAATTAACCTACAGATGGTTCTATAATTCGTCAGATAATCCACTATATTTGTTTAAGATTACAAAAAATATTTGAGAGAACACTACTATTTCAGATGTCTTTGGTTCTTTCCAGGCTGGCTGTAACTTACATATCACATCTGTAAAAAAATACCTATTCTTGGACAAAATGTCCATGCTGGTCTACCACTGCCTTCGGTGCAATCAGTATGATGATGTTATTTCCTGTTTTGAAGACCTCATTGGGAATGGTTGGGACTATTCTCCACTGGTTTCATTTTGATCTCTTGGAGAGAATGTAAAGGAGAGGGAATACTTTCTGCGGTGGAGCCTGGTGGTTGTAACAGATGAAGGGAAGCAACCTGAAACTGTAATAAAGATGATATTTAGTCCTTTTACTGCAGGCATTTCCCTGTAAATTGTAGGTAGAGTTCAGAGTCTCAGAATGTTGTTTCATTAACTTCAATTTCTGCATATATCCATACTGTTGTGCAAGGATCATTTCAATTCTGTTATGTCTACTGACTGCAACATTATTGTCTGGGCTTACTATCATATTTACCATTTCAAATCCCAATTACTAGAGACCACTCTGCAGTAAGCCCTGTGCCAAACAATTTCAGATCCTGCTGCCGAGTGAGAATGCAGCAGCCTGTTATACAAGCCATGTCCTAGGGGGCAAACCAGGGCAGGATTTGCTGCGGTGGGGAGAGGAAGAAGAGGCTGGTTACAGACTGTGAGCTGCCTGCTGTGCCTTGTGTGCTCCGTGTCACACTCTATAGGAGAGGCTGCATCACGTCGTGACTCCTTTTTTAGCTCTGTAGCTGCATCTCACCCATGGATGCTACGAGCCACCTATTGCTTTTTTTGAAAGGAGGTTGGCCGAGATATTGATTTCTCCCTGCTTCCTTAGAAAAAAATCAGGAGCCAAAACTGTATATGCCTGGTCCTAGGCACTTGAAAGACCACCTCTTTTTGCTAATGCAGTGGCAAGGGGTGTTCCTTGAGATTAACACCCAGCTCTCTTAAGGCATCTGCCTTTCAAAAGCCGTTCTCTGGCTTGCTGACATTCAGATCGTGATGTAAAAACCCATCTTTCCTCTATCAAGGCAGGAAAGGGAATAATATAAAGGCTGTTGTTTCTTCAGGTTGTATTTTTGATCCTTTTCAGGACAATCTCTGTGATGTTCTGATTTTAAACTGAAGGAAGGGTGGATAGAAATGTGTACCTGCATAATACCCTTTGAATTTTTAAATCATTTCAGAATCCTGCTATGTAGCCTCATAAGCCTAGCAGTAACCTTATGCTTTTCTCTAAGGGACTGCTTCAGCTCTGGAATAACTGAATGGGATTTAGACTTAAGTCTCAAGAGAGCTTTGCTTGTAATCATTACGTTGCATGTCCTGTCTGCTATGATTTTTTTTCTGCTTGTTTGTTTTTTTAGTTTTTTGTTGTTGTTGTTTTTTTTTTTCTTTTCACTTTGGGCTTAGAACAACCTTACAGTCAACTAAAAATCTAAAATGACATTGAAGTACTGAGGTGAACACATGAAAACTACGGTGCCAGAAATAAACTGAGAATCCAAGTAACCAAATTGCTTCTTAACTCTTTTATACCCCATGACTCCAATATTTAAACAACCTTTAGTCTTTAATCAGCTGTAGCAAAACTCCTGTACAAAATATGGAAATACTATTAACTCTATTTTACACAGAATGAAGAGGAGCAAGGAAGGGTAAATGGCTCAGTCATAATCACACCAGAAGTAAAAGGCAGAGCAAAGACTTGAAAGAAGTCCTCTCATGTCCCAGGCAATGCATTCCACACAACTGTGCTTGGAATAATTACAACCCTATCGCCTCAAAAAGTTTAAGATTTGCAGATTCCAA
The DNA here is from genome assembly GCF_947461875.1 of Haliaeetus albicilla. Taxonomy (NCBI): domain Eukaryota; kingdom Metazoa; phylum Chordata; class Aves; order Accipitriformes; family Accipitridae; genus Haliaeetus; species Haliaeetus albicilla. The sequence goes on from NC_091507.1 coordinate 5,297,054, forward strand.
ACCAAGATTTAGAACTGCAGCTGGAACCCTCTTGAATATAAAACTTTCACAGGAATAAGTTTAGGGGTTTTTTTTTTGTTTGTTTTGTTTGTTTGTTTGCTTTTTAAAGGGGAATCCTGAAATGAATGAAACATTCTTACAAGTGTATTTTCTAATATTTGTTTTAAATTCATAAAACTCCCTCTTTCTTTTCCTAAAAATACATTAACGCAAAAGATAAATGCAAGACCCACAAGGTTAAAAGAGAAAAGATGCTTAAGTGTACTTGAAAGACAATGTTTTAATTTTTTTTTTTCTTTTGGAGGATGAGATAAAGATGTGAAGGAAGCAAGACAGCTTACCTGTCATAGGAAAAAACAATATTAACCTGCATTTAATTTTCTCAGTAACTTTTTTTTTTTTTTTTTAAATTCTAAAGGTTCTCATTTATCTCCATGGTTTTGGAGGTTCCAATAGAGGGTGGTGCAGTGACACTTGGTAAAGATGGAGTCACAGTGTGTTTTGCCACTGACATCAATGGGAAGAGGAATGAGACTTTCAGGTTTCATGCAGATTAGAAATCTGGAGTCAGCTTTGCCTTGTTTTCTGTTGATCTCAGCCTGTGTGTACAATACAGAGATCAAACCAACACATTTTGCAGTGAAAATCTGAAGCTGTGAAACCAACAATAGATCAAAATCTGGCCCCATAAGAAGATTTCTTTTTCCTTCTCCTTCTCCTTTAGGAAAAAACAAAACAACAAAAAAACAAAACCCCAACCCCAAAATAAACCTTAGCTGCGATTGTTTGTATGAGTTGAGACAGGTTTTTCTGTTTAAACAGTACCTTTATCAGGAAAGTTTAGGAGACCAGTGTACACTATGCAATAAGATGTGCAGGAACGGAAAATATTCCTCACATTTCTAGCCAGGCTGCCTACAGAAAAGGAAGGACCAAGCTCCCTCACCACTCCTTGCTTTAATCCACAGATTGCAAAAGAGATATGCTCTCCAATTAAAAATATAATCTTTCTCTCAAATCCCTTGTGTACAGAAGTTTAGTTAAGGAACTAACCTCTTAGAAGACATATAACTTACCCCTTACACTTGCCTATCAATAAGTTACCGTGCAGACAAGCAAATGAAGCTGTGGAACATGACACTATCATACAAGGCAATAAACCAGAAATGCTCAGGAAAAGATTGAAACTAATTTATCCTTATTTGTGTAAACCACTCCTAGCATTTCTTAGCATTGTTTCTACATAATGTCTTGCTTGTTCTTTGCCCAGATTTTATCAGAGTGTAAAAATAGGTCAAATGCATAATAAATGCTGATTTTATAGCTGTTTTTCAAGTTTAAATCACACTAATTTCCTAACAGCACTGAAAAGAAACCCTAAAAACTACCTTGCAATTAAAGAAGAGGCAAAAATAAGAACTACATATTATAAAGGTATTTGAAGGATACAACTCTTTCAGACTGCTCAATTTAAAGAGATGGTCCTTTCCTCTTTTTACCCATCTCAAGGCATGACTGGGAGAATGTCACTAGAAAATTAGGGTGAACAAACTAGTATCAGTACTAAGAAAGAGAAAGGATGGGTGTCTGACCTGTATATCATAACATGACAAAAATCTGTGGCTTGTTTTCAGTGCCTAATGAACTAATTATAACACTGTAGTTATTTGTTTCTTTTTTTTCAAATTAGCTGTAAAACCGTAATATTGAGTTGCTGCTGAGCAATTTCTATGTTAGTTCCGAGTCCTGGGGTCCTACCTGAGAGCTGCTTAGCTGGAACAGTAGTGGAAGTGGGGATCAAAAATCATCTGAAAAACACTGCTAGCCCAGTCAGCGCTCAGGTTGCCGAGAGGAGATGGGGCTACAGCAGTGAAAGCACCAGCTGCTGCTGCTGCTGCTAATTGAGATGCCCTCTTTCCCCTCCCTTTAAATTGCTTCGAGGCAGTTTTGGTAACTGATATTTGGAATTATTCCTTCACGGTGGCAGGGATGGTGTGAAGACCACATAGATACTTTCAAACACGTTAGGGATCTTTCCGTAGCAGAAAAAGGAAACAGCCAGCCTCTTACTCCTTTTAGCTGAGCTCAGTTTTCTAAAAGCTTGGATAATTTTCAAACCCTGTTTCATTACATTGTCAAGCTAGGACGATAGTTTTAGACTAAAATAAAAGTGATGTACTATTTAGGCAAGCATCCTCCACAGCAGTACAGCCACATACAGCTTAAAATAGACAAGTGCATAGCCACGAGAAAGCAGACCTGCAACACCAGCACATGAAAGGCAGTAGGAACTAACATTCAAAATAACCCCTTAAACAGGCTTAAGCCACTGGTAGTAATGCAGGTTGCATCTAGGTTTAGGCTGACTAAGACAATTAAAGAGTGAGATGTACCAGCGATGTAAAGAATGATTTGATGTATCTTTCCTGATGACTATTTCATTCTTCCGCTGTTGGCACCAGATACCACTATATTTACATGTTGCTCTTCAGCCTAGTTAATACTTACTTAATATTTGCCCAGATTTTCTCATAATCATGACTACCCACCAGATATTACCCTGTTGCCTTCCATTTATATAAGTGTTCCTTTCTAAGTTGTGATTACATTAATTGTTTGTCTTGGAATGGTCAATCTGATTTTCTAAGCTCTCATTATTCATACAGGGAAGCTCTGCTTACCCCATGTGTGGTAGGGCTTCCTGACATTACTATTTAAGAACAGCTTAAATTACTTATGACTTCCAAAATTATGGCATTCAGAACCTCTAATAATGATTTGGGGGGGGTCTGACTTAAAAATCTACTCTATTGTTGCCTACTGTAGTGCCTGTTTTATAAACTTTAAGAGTTACACTGTTTTCAGATCTATGGATTTTTAGCTACGCTTTGACAGCGTGTGGTGACATGTGAAATTGACTTTTGTTTGGAAGGGAAGCCAGCTGCCTTTTGAACTAGAATACTAAAAAGTAGCAGAAAAGTTGAATTTAAAGGCAGTCAGTTGTTGGTGATGGTCTTCACTATGAGGGCAGGAAACCAGGTGTGAAGTAGCAGCTTCCTTATGAGAGACTCATGAAATTATAATGAAAACTGAAGAGAGAAAATAATTTTTTTTGTCTTCTTTTCTTATTGCTTTTACAGCCAGTTGGTTATCATTTTCTTTTCTCTTTTCCCCTTTAACATACCATGAAGTCTCTTCAGGTGACTGATAAAATAATATTTTCTACTTCTTTTGTGCATTGCATTATTTATCCCCTTGGGATTTCAGCATAAAAAACTCAAATTCTTCCTGAGAGAAAAGAGGGTATTATTTTCATAATTTGTATTTTATAATGTATACTGCAATATTTTCTGTATGCAATACCTTATTATTTACTAAGAACAAATAACTATTATTCATGGCACTGTTTCTCACATGGTATTGATAGAAAAAGAAAATATTCTTTCAAAATAAAAAAACACTTCTTTTTGCCCCATCACCTCTTCCCTCTTCCAAGGAAAAAGGAAACTCTTATCCAAACTTTTGTTCAGAAATAGGAAACTGAATTCCAAAAAGGTTATGAAACTTACCCAAATATCATCAAAGATAGGAGTTATTTTCAAAATAAGAATTCCAAACCTGAGACAGGTTTTCTGACTCCTTGAAAAGCTTTTTTTTACAGGGAACAGTAAGCCCAGACCAATCATGGCAAGGTTTTGTCAGGCTGGTATTAGCAGACTGCAAAAGAGAAAAGAAACCACTGTGAAATGGCATACAGCAGTTCAGACTTCAGTTCTAATCAATGATATACAATCCTCTAGATTTGTAGCAAACTATGCACTTCAGGACCATCATCCAGCATGGGAAGCAAATAAAGTTAGCAGTAAGTGGGAAAAAAGAATTTTCTGAGAAAAATTAGGTTTTAACTAATTATCTGTTACTCTGACACCTTTCTTTCCAAAATGTGCCATGCTTGCCAAACCGTGATAACAGTTTTATTCTCACAGATTCAACACTGTGTTTATTAAAGTTTTGGTGCCAGCATTTCTCAGCTCCATACCACCATAAAATATGGTTCAGCTGAAACCCACGTAATAGGCTGTATCTTAAGGGGAGGGAAGGGAAAACACGCCTTGGAATTCAAACAAACACATTTCTTCCTTTGTTGAAATGACCATTATGAAATCCCACTTGCACATATTCAACAGTGTTTTTTTTAAATGTGCATCTTCTGGCTTTATTTATTTTTAGTGTTTTCTCCAGAATATGTCTGGAAACAGTGCTTATATTAAACACAGATGTCAGGGTGCCAATGTTAGAGGATCTGTCTGTGAACAAATCAAAAACTATAAAGATCATAAGGTTTGCCACAAAGCTGAGCATAATATTGCAGCAATAAATCTTTATTTGCAAAGTTTGCTTTTTTTTTCTTTTGACTTATATTCCACTTCTCATTTTGCTCTTTAGAAAAAAAAGACAGTATTGTGCATCCACCCAGAAAACAGAGCCAACCCAGACGACTCCTTTGCTTTGTGGTGTGGATGAATCTGGGACAATGTAATATTCTGATAGCAATGAAAAATCACACTTTCTTGATAAATTTGCATAGCTGATATAAAAAGGTAAACAATTCTTGCAGAAGCTTTGTTTCACAGTTAAATCTTCTATGTTGTAAATCTTTTGTGTAAAAGGGTTTATAAGATACATGCTTTGTATAATTTTTTTACAGTGCTTAAAAATCCCAGTCAAGATCAAAATTCTCAGTGTCAGATGTTACATTAATAACCATACAAAAAAAGTCAGATTGTCACCCTGAAAAACCATAACAGCCTGCTTCTTTTCTTATTCTGTGTGCCAATAATATAAAGACAAAATGAGACATGTATCTATTGAGTACTGAGTATTGACTTATGCCCTGTAAGAATGGTTTAGCAGCTCCCTGGCAGCTTAATAAATTCAGAAAAAATCTGTGCTTTGGGGGGGAATAGAAGAAGGAGGTCTACATCTTTGTTCAGAGAACAAACTTCATCTTCCTTGAATCCTACATCCAGTTGCTGTGATGTAATTATATTGTAAACATAATGGACACCAACAGTTAAAAAGCAGAAGGAGGCAGAAATACTCTTTCATGCTATGTACTGTTAAGCCACAAACTGATGAGCCTTTGATGATGAAGGTATTTTTTTGCTATTACCTTTTATGGTGGAGGCATTGTTTATGAAGAGCACATCTCCTAAACTCACATAAATTGAATATTTTGTGGGAGGATAGACTACTTGTTTAAAAAAAAAAAAAATGTTTATGTGGGATCTTTGCCTACAATGCAGGATTTTAACTAAGGCTAACCCTGAGCCCAGGGCCCAGTTCGTTATAGTACTCCTCCTCTCATTTAAGCTAATGACAAAAAGCCTCCCTGACTTCAGGAAAGTAAGGTCAGACCTTAGGTGGGCTGCATATCACTCAGGCACGTAATCCTTTCCTCATTGCACTGGGCCACAGCAGACTTCCGAGTAGCTCATTACGGATCCAGGGAGCATTTGTGCTTTAGCGTGTTACACGCTGTGCAGGACAGCTAACTCACCGCTGCCGACCCTGTCTGTGAGAAAGTTAAGATTCCTGTTCCCTCGCTTGAGCAATCAATCTTGAAGATTTACTTCAGTCTGAGGCAGGGCATATTCTGTAACTACAGAGTCACAGAAATTGCCCAAAGTTGTAGAAAGTGCCTGATTTTTATTTTTTGATGTAAAAATGTCTTTGACTTGGCTTCTGAAGCTCTTTCAGTTCTGTTAGCAGAGTTTTATAAGCAAATACATAACTTTCTCTTTGTTAATTACAAAGAAAAAATGAAATAGAGAAAGCTTCTATATTATAGAAATAGCTGGAAGTTATTCTATTATCTGATACAGTGATTTTTACTCAAAGCAAGGCAGCCAAATCCCGATTTTGCCTAACTTGGCAGTAAGGGCCTCATTTAAGTCTTTTCTCTTGTGTAGTATGATCCAAAATTAACATGATTTATCATACAGACAGTGAGATTCAGCTACCGTTAAGCACTTATCAGACACATCTAAGTATAGTCACCCTAAACTCATTACATAGTTAAACATAATGATCATGTTCAGCACATAATCAGCGCATATTTGGTTATCCCCACTCATTTGTCCCAGATATGAAGGCAACCGCTACAGCAGGTGACACCCCCACGAGAACAACTGAACCACAGCTTTACTTTCCACCGCCTGCAGTGGAAGTTTCGCCAGCTGGTTCACATGTAGTAGACATTTATGTTTTACACACCCAGGTTTCATCTGGCTTAATTGGGAGCTGAACCTTACCACATTTTATATTTATTTTAAACCAGGTCAGTCCCTCAGCAGTTACACGGCAGATGAAGGTGGAAGTGGATATAGAGCTCCATAGATTGTTTCCAGACTAACGCCAGAAACGTACACACCCCATACCGTAATTCCTCAATCAGGGAAACACGAGCCTTAGCCTGCACAAGCCTGGTTACGACCCTTAGGAATATATTTGCTCAGTGAGCCATCATTTCAAGTTTCACTATTATTTAACAAGCCAAATTAAAGGTAGTGAGTTTGTTACATATGCTGCAACCCAAGCCTTGCATCAGTCTGAATGGGAGACAGATTTGTACCACGGAGTGCTAAAACATGACCTGAGGAGTGTTAAAAGCAGAAGACAGTGCTAATAAAGTCACTTTAAGCTTCTTAGTCCTGTCATTAAATCAGTACATGTTATAGTTCCTGATGCCTTTCCTGAGCTGGTGGAAATAGGAAAACATATAGAAGTGGAAAATTCTTCACTAGGCTCTAGATACTAGTAACTAGTATCACAGTTAACATCAAAAAGCTCTCTAATTTTAGAGGTACCCTTCATCATCCCACATTTCCTAATTATTGACTTTACTGCCATATTGCTGCACCGATAAAAAGTTTTGGTCTTACAAAGGTATCATCCATTTCTATATTGGCTTGCTTGTTTTTATCCATTTATGAAAAATATTTTGGTTACTATGTAATTTCTTACGAAAAATGAGGAAAATGCACAAATGAATGTTGCATAAATTGTATCTCAGCTACTTTTTGTGCAACCTCAGTCTCATAAGTATTACATGCTCCTCATCATATTTCATAATTCTGTTGCTACTCTTCCCACAGTTCACTAGAACATGGTTTAATTTTTTTTTCTTTTATTCTTTTTTCAGCAATTCTATTATCAAGGTATTTTCTGAAGGTGAGACTTCAGGTGACAGTTTTGTGTTTTAAACTTCAATTATCATCTGAGACTGGAAAAATTAAAGACACCTTTCTTCTGCCCTTCTTTTATTTTACAGTTTTTTGATTAGACAAAAGTTGTTGGGTCATTTTAAATCATAGAATCATAGAACATCTCGAGTTGGAAGGGACCCATAAGGATCATGGATAGATTATTGCTTTAAAGAGTATGGAATTCCCATTCGCTGTTCCATTTGAAAGCCCTGAGAAGACGATTTTTGTAAGGAAAATATGTAAAAGGAAGAAATTACTGTTTTCTTCTCTTGCTTAGAACAATACATCTAGGTATGGAACATGAGGAAGACAATGTACCTCTAAACATGTCCTGTAGAGCTCTGCCAGATTTATTTTTATTTTTAAACTTTACTTTCCTCCTTTTTTCCATATTATAAACATCAAGATAAGATCATAATGACACATCATTATTATTGCTATCATCACCTATTGTTTTTTATAGTAGTACTGACTATATTCTGTGTATCTTTAACCTCCTGTAAATTATCCTCACCACAGTGTAGATAATACCATTGAATACTTGTCATTGTGTAAAAAAAACCCAAAGAAGATATGATGATATAATGATTTTAAAACAAGAGCTTCTTATCTAAATATCAGATTTTTTTTCTTTAAGACCCTTTTGGGTGAAATATTATTTTTATGTACATGGTATTATCTATTCTATTGAAATAATTTCAGCCAGCTTTTTCAAAAGCAAATTGTCTGTAGTAATTTTTTTTCTACACAGAAGATTTTTGAGAATTAATAGAGAATATTCAGACATTCATAAATCTTCAAAACAAATCTGAAATCTTCCTTAGTGTTTAAAACATCCAAAGAGAGGTAGTCATTCTCCAAAGAGAGACTGCAACAATGGCAAATCAACCAGTCTCGAGGTTAAATATTGCAGCTCAGAAAGTTGAGAAAGAGTGACCTATTCACTTGAAAAATTCAGCAAGCTTGATCTGGAAAGCGCCTTGGTTTTCTGCAAGGATACAGAAGAGATGCAGGTCTTTAGGAGATCCAAAGTCGAGTCTTCATTTTGCCTTCGCATTGCTGGGTCATGCTGGTTAAGCTGCTGCACTCTTCAGAGTGTCTGTCAGTCTTTCTGCTCCCGTGCTTTCTTCCAGGCTGTAAGACACTTGAGGCCACGAGGTTCAATTCTCAATACTGCAATCAGAACTTTCACGTCGTGCTATGGTAAAATATGTGATAATAACTCCGTTCCAGGGCTTTGGGCACGCTCTTATGCTAAAGAGTGACCTGCCTGTGGCTCCAGGCTGGACACAGTTGCAGAGGTGTCAGTCCCTGGCCACCCACCTCGCCAGCCCTCATCCTCACTCCAATCTGTGGGCTGGCTCCTGGCCAGACCTTGGTCCTCCCCACCACTGCCCCTTTGCCAGGGATTCGCAGGGCTCTGGATTGGCCCAGGTCGCCTTCCCCATCCCAACCCTACTCCTTTACTGGGTTCTGCGTGACAAGGCTTGCTTGGGGGGGGGGGCATGGTCCTGCTGGACCTATGGCTGCTCTTGGCCCCCAGCTCCCTCCCGCAGGGCAGGCATCGCTTCTTGGGTTTTTTACAATCTCATCTTTGCATAGAACTAGATGTCAAGTTACTTTTAACAGCTTAAAATGAAGCACGTTGGAGAACGGCAATGAGAAAGACAATGGAGAAGAGTGTTTTAATGAGTGGTGAACTTTGAATCAGTGGTTGATTAGTCATGTTACATTTTCCATTATCACTTAAGTTATGACTTTAAATAAGCTATATATCTGTGCTGCACTGTCGATACTGAAACACTAATGGAAATATGTCCCCTCGAGTCCAGTGAATGTTAAAAACAGAACTAAAAAATATTGTTCACTGTCATCTTTCCAGCCACAAAGGAAGCATGATGGCCAAACCAGGGTGCTGTCATTTTCAGACCACAGACTGTTGAAGAGTTATTGGCCTAATTTTTTTGATTCTGTATTTGCTGTTGGCTTTTCTTTTGTATTCCATATTTTTATTATCATCAACATTATTATAGGGACAGAAAAAGTAAGAGGTACACGAAGATGCTGATCGTGCTAGAAATTATTTCTCAGTCCCTAATGTTGACAACATTATATCATCTAAAAACAGAAGATTGGAAGAAATACCTCAGCAGCGGAATCCCATCTTCTGTCATCACAGGGGTGAAGTGTTTAAGCTGTAAAGGTCTGCAGAGCCTCTGGTCTGCGTGCTGCTGCTGCCCTACATACCGCTGACTACAAGCCACATCCGCAGACTGAAAAATTCATTCTAATATGCCAAATAAAGAGGAAAGGCAAGCCCAAAGATTTTTCCAACAACAATAACAGGGGATTTAATTGAAAATTCTGGATGATCTGAAGACATGGACTACACCTCAGGAAAAAAAGGAGAAAAAACCCAGGGTCCAACACTACCACTTAAGAAGAGCAAGGATATCTCAAACTGCAGACAGTTTCCAGTGTTTCAGAAGAGGGTAAAACAAATATATGAAATATTGCTGGGATAGGTATTAAAATTAGAAAAAGATTCTTGCAGGAGCCAGATTATTTATGAAAGTTATGAAATGTGTGATTGATACACTAAAGGTAATAGTACAAACATATACCATCAGGACAAAACAATTGTACATTCTTTCAAATTCTTTTGGGAACACCAATGAAATATTGCTTTGGCTTCCTACTCAGGACCACCCTTATATACACTTACAGTCTCTTTTATCTGTGACTATAACTACTATCATCTTTAAAAGAGTGAGAAAATTAAATAAAATATCTAGATGCTACAAGAATGTGTAGTAAAAGCAAGTTTTGTTTTATGCATAATTTTCAGCTGAAAAAATAACTACAGCAGTTGAAATCAGTTATTATAAGCACTTTGAAGAACAAGGGGTTTTTTTGTAAAACAAAAAGACAAGTTGTTGTGTATCTAAATATAGAGTGGTAGATGTAATTTTAGTAATGCTATGTTAATATTTTAAAATTTTTGTACATCAGAGTGTAAGAAAAAAACCTCCTTATCTTCACTTTCCAGAAAGGAAAATGATGCAGAGAACAACCAACTGGCTTCTCCAAAGCCATGCAGGCAATTAAAACAGAGTACTAGAAGGTGTTTGAACAGAAGATACACTTCCTTTTTCTTCCATTCTACTATAGGTTATTTTGTTCCCCTAGATATTTGTCGTGTACAGAAGCAATTACGAACATTGCAATTTGTATGTTCTTTTCAATAGACAGTGGAAGAAAAGCCGTCCTCCAAACCGTATTGACAATGATAACTGCAGTTAAGGATTCAAGTGGTCAACAACATCTTTACCTATGGCATGATCCACAGTGGGACTTGGTTGACTTTTCAGGTGACAATAGCTACCATTAAGGATTCCAAATCATGGAGAAATGAATTTTTCATGTCCTTACCAATGACTCAGTTTGCCTCCTGGTAACTGTATCCTTTCACAGTGGAACTCAGGCATGGCAGAGTCAACCCTGCGCAACAGCAGCTACATTCTGCAAACACTGCGTGTACGAGCTGATAACCACCTCTCAGCCGGGAGACACGCTGTGCTCTCAGAAGGGGATAATAGGGACACTTGCTATGGGTCTCAAATCATAGTCTGACAGACACCTTGTATTACCAGCCCTTTATGAGTCCTGCTCTTACATCAGTGGAATACAATTACGTTCTACGTTGCAGGTAAATCAAAAGTCCTTCTGCCTGTGTTCTGAGCCAAAAGTATGGAGCTTGCACTGGGCTCCCACTAATAAATCCGAATTCCAGTTGAATTAATTAGCTCATTTTCAGTACAGCGTTACATGGTTCTTTTTCGTCTTAAAGAATGGGCAATGCAAGAGACAAGAATGAACCTCTATATGTGGCAATATACAGTGACAATGCATCCTTAAATTCATGGACCACTTAAATCACCTGCAAAGGGATGTATTTTTCTTTATAAAAAGTAAGTAACTTGTAAAATCATAAGCTGTCTTTTTAAATTTCTGTTTTTAAATTATTTTCAAGTTTGGTCTTTTCAGAGTCTTCCTAATTAATAAAACAACTGGTCTTCCAAGACCACCCAGGAAGAGCACCTAAAGCAAATTACCACTTAATTGAAAACAAACCTACAGCTCAACACATAGTGTAAAGTTAAGAACCCCTATATTCAATAAAGCTGGAAAACTATACATATTACAATAGTTTCACTAAACTCACTACCTAGGAATTATCCTCCCAGCAGTACATTCTCGATACAATCTGGCAGGTTTGCTTTTCACTTTCCATTTTCATAATTTGATCTGAGTTTCTGGACAACTTCAAGGCTCCCAGAATAGGTTTCTCCAGTCTAGTAGCCTTATTTGCTGTAAGCACATTTCTTTATGGTGGTAATTTTGGACATCATAATCTTCTGGAAGCACAGAAGAGCAAAATCAAAGGCTTCTCCTTGAAGAGTGGGTCTGTCAAAGCATTACATTCCAAACAGTACTTTTATCATGTCAAAGATTTATTCCATGAACAAGGCAAATTGCAGTTATTCCTTGACATGGTGTCATGATTTGCAGCTCTGATCTGTGTTATTGATTAACCCCAACAGATAGTACGAGTCTTTGCTGTCGCACATAAGACAGAAAGGAAAAAAAATATAGGTCAAAGTATAATTTGCTTTTTGGAATCAAGTTTTAAACACTTCTCTTAGCTTTTTTGACATCAATGTTTTATTATCTTTATCAGAATGAAATGTCCTGCTTCTGGATGCAGTCGCACACAGTAAGGTGACAGACATCTTTCAGCAGTTCTCAGAAGAAATGCTACTATCAATTGGAAAGATACAGTTAAGACCTCATTTTCTGACTGCCTTAATAAAGTCAGTGTAAATAAGAAAACAAAACCACATGAAAAAATACTGAAAGAAAACAACTAGATAATAACTTATATTATAATTAGATCATGTTCGATTCTGGAGTAGAAACTTCTACTACACAGAGACAAAAACAAGGATGCAAGTATGTCTTTTCTTACCTGTGTATATCAAGGATCAGTTTCCTCTTATAGTTTCCTTTTTTTATTTATTTTAAATATGTTAGTATTGTGGTTGTCACATCTAGAAAATTGCTATGTCGTAACTTATAATACTATATTTTTGTTGGTCTTATCTGTCAGCCATATATTTGGAAGGCTAGGAGGACGTAGCTTTCTGCTTTTGTGAATGAGCTCTGACCAGCCCTGCTAACATTCACTGTAAGGCTGTCTCCTCATTCTTTCTTACCGTGTTACAGTCCATAAACCAGAAATTGTGTCTGTTCTGATAGTACATTCTATAGTACTCTACCTCTTTGTCTCCACCTATGAAAAATCATAGAAAAAAAGGAAGTGCTATATAATAAGTCAGCCTATTTATACAGATGTTGCTGGTTTCTTTTAAGGCAAACAGAAATAGGCATAAGATTTGTTTCAGAGATAATCATTTTATGTCACAGAGGGATTTATGCCACTATGGGCTTATTCTTCACGGTCGGTTTCTGCTTTGAGTTCCTCAGGTGGAAGTTCAAATGCAAGCTGAGATGACTACGTGGAATCAATCCGGAACTAGCAAAGCACTGACTCCATAGTTGAAGATTTAATCCAGAACCTGACCTGTTGTATTTTTTGTGTTGTGGCAGACAGAGAATAGCTAATGCCTTGTGTCAGATAGCTACCTAATCTATCTAGCCTCCAGACTTAGATTTTCATGGAAGGACTGGTCTGTGACTAGAGTTATGCATCTCACCAGGCTACAGACATAATATATTGGAACATATGCTTGCCAATGATTAGGAATTGCTCATTGTGTTGTACACACATGAGATGGTTCATTTGTGTTTTTCTCACAAACAACAACAATGAAAAAACTTTTAAAAAATTGCATATGCCTAAAAAGGCTTGTAGTTGAGGAAGAACAATCTTAAAAGATGGTTAGGAAAATTCTGTTCCCGTTATTGGCTTAGCAAACAATGTAATTTGAAAGACTTGAAGAAAAGACCAGGGTTACACTTTTTTGTATTTCCAGGAGAAAATAGTTATGATATTCAGTTAACAAGATCATCCACAAAATGACCTTCTTGTACTGTCAGTCTCTTTCCTAAACAAGCAGTCTCCAAGCATTCTCCAATGACCTAGGTCCTCTATGCTTAAGTCCCAACTTACGTAATAGTTTGTCAAAAATATAAATTAGTCACATCCTTCAATGCCCTATCACCATGCAGAATCAATTTCCTAATACGTGTGATGAGCCCAGAACTTATTCCATAATTTTCATGTTCCTTAGATCACAAAGGCTGTAACGTACTCATTGTCCTGAGTTCTGGGTAGCTAAGATAGTGTCAAAGCGAGAGTGAGTTACGTTTGCTGAGTAGACAGATGATATGCAGCAGTACGCCTTCCACTCAGTTTTCGATACAGCAGATGATGTTACTCACCATATAATCTGCACTAATGTTGCACCTGCATCCTCCACTTTAGAGATTCAGAGATATTTCCTGCCCAAGAGTATGGAGTTTCTTTCCAAGAAACATCTATTTTAGCTGTAAAATTGGCAAGTAAACTGGATTCTGTCAAGAGTGACCTTGAAGCATTTCTTAGGGTAGCCACCCCTTTTCTTTCCATCTTCCAGAGGATGACATAAACCAGCTTGGGTGATTATACACTGTCCATGCTGTGCAGATTTGACACATTCTGAATGGACATTCCTTGATGACAGTGTCTGCAAGAAGCAGTCAGGACACTACAAAAGACCTTCATTCTTCATTTCACTCTGCTGCTTCACTCAAACGAGAATGTAGTGCTGCCTCTGGCTGGACCACACAGTTTATCCATCCTCTACAGCATCCAATCCTCAGCTCCCACAGCAAGGTAGCAAGCACAAGAACTATAGGTATATCTAAGCTGGTGGAGAGTCTAAGCCTATCCAGGCTTTACTCTCCCTTTATAATCCTGGTAAAGCCATTTGGAATACAAGGAATTACTTTTTTACCGGTATTGGCAAAATCACATATCCAAGGAAAATGAACCTTGAAATTGTCATAAATTCAATCTGTCCTTTTGCAGGGTTTGGTTGACACATACTCTTATTTTTCTTCAAGATTATATTGATCTTGAAATGGTTGCAGAAGCAGAAAATTGATCTACTTAGAGCTGAAAGTCTTTCTGAGAAGTTGCTATCGGTGCACAGTCACTGGCATACAAGTGTTCCTTTGCACTTGGGTTGGCAGTGTTAGAGGCGGTGTGTAATATGGAAAGATTAAAATATGCCTGTACAGAAAAGTCCAGCGTTTAACCCCATGAGTCGTGTTGTCTAATACTGATGCTAGCACTAATAGCACTGCCAGCACAGCTGTCTTGGATGTCTCTGTATTTCATTCCTGTTCAAAACAGGGAATGACAGAGATGAAATTCTTTTGAGTCTCACAAATCCTCACCTGTAGAAGGCAAACAGTAGAATTCTTCCCATTAGGCCATCACGTCCGAATAAACTTGCCATTTTGAAAGTTTAATTGCATCACTTAAGGCTGAGTAGCTCTCTCAACACTTCTTTTGGACTCAGTGAGCAGTGAAAATCTTGGTATGCCTAAACCCCTTGTTATGACTTGAGAAGCCTATTTCTGTGTTATATATCACCAACAGACAAGAAGAATCTAGAGAAGATTTTAATTACTGCAGGAAACCAGTTGCCATTCAGCCATTTGCTACTGTAGACTATCATCAGGACTTCATTAAGGATTTTAAATTTGTTTAGATTTGTGAAATGATCTTTGTGCCCCGAATAAAGTAAATAAATAAAAAACTAAATAGAATAGGTGGTGTAACCTTCCACTTGGAGGACTGCAACTCACTTTGCAGCATTTAGCAAATACATTATCTGCACAGTTTGTCTTATCATCTTCTGCATTTGCTGCCTTTTGTCAACCTCACATATTCCTCCACGGCTTTACGGAGGCAGTAACAGGCTCCCTAAGTTCAACAGCCTAATACATCACCAACAGCTGTTTTGACATTGACTAGTCGTTGAAGGTGATGGGCCCAGCTCTTTCTTATGCTTACATACTTCTGTAAACAATACATCAACTGAATTTAATGCTAGTTAAATAAAAAAATACTATTAAAAATAACCAAGATCCTCAAACCATTTCTTTTTTGGCATCAGTGGTCAGAATTATTTATTACAAGTTTGAGCATTACCCACTAAACCATTTAATCACAATATTTTTGGCACCTATGACAGAAGTAGTCAGGCATTAAATGCGAAGCTCTCTTACTGCAGTGCCTGGAGGTAACTAATCAATGTGGCAAAGATCTTCTGGGTGCAGAAGATGTATATCTCACCTTCCAGTGATTAGTTTGTCAAAGCCACAAGATCTATGAATATACTTATTTAATCTGTCAAAAGCATATACTACAGCCTGAAAAGTCATCATCAAACCTGATGTAGCAGAAAATTTCTAACTATTGATTAGATTCAGACATTCATTTTAATCTGAACATGTACTTTGCTGCATCAATAGGTCAAGTAGCTTATGAGTGCAACCCAATAATATTGGAATCTTGAGTCAGCAAGTTAATACACTCCTGAATACCTCAAATTATTTTCTCCTGGGATGACTTTTAAAGAGAAAGGATGATTAGTGTAAGTACAGAATAATAGACTGGGGTCGTGTTCAGCTACACCGTCTCTCCTCTTTTTTGGTCTAAATCCTATGTGATGTACCAGGTGCAGGCAGGTATTTCAGGTCTTATATTCATTATTTCTGAAACAAAATTAAACAAAAGTAAGACTCTAAACTCATCCATCCATCAAAAAAATCTCTAGTATCAGAATGACCTATGGAGTGGGAGAGGTTAAAAAAAAAGAGAGAAAGCAAATTAAAATGAAATTTATCTAAACCTTCTGTCACTTCTGTCAAGAGAAGCTTAAATTAAAAAAAAAAAATTAAAAATGGACTCTCAACTCCCTGAAACAACTATCTAAATAATACAGTTGGAGTATTTTATTCTGAAAGGAGGAAAACTTTTCTATGGCCAATTTTTTTCTAAACAGTGGAATAATGTACTTACTGAGTTGGCTTTGGAAAATGCTGTATAATTCATCATGCATGTCATCATCATAATGCTGGATTTCTTCTATTCCTTGTTGATGATATTATTAATAGGATTTTCAGCTATTTAGTTAGATAAAATGTTTTAACGTGTGTGATTTATTTTTACTTTACTGTTGCATTATGCATTATTGATAACAGACTCCTGCAACTTTTATGCCATATAGTTCCTCATAACCAGCCAAAAAAGAAGCCATTTCCTTTATTTCCCCACCAACAGTAAAATCCTCTGTACATATTACACCAAATTTCCAGAAGCAACCAGAATAATCTTTAGGGAAGTTAAGAAAACCAGTATTTCCAAATCTTTACATACTTGATGGAGTCACTTATCAGGAAACACAGTGGTCCTCAAAAACATGAAAAACGTAACTTCTGCTTATGATTTTATTAAACAGAATAATAAAATACAAGGAGTTAGTTTGCTTAAGTTATGTGTACAGGTTGCATTTTTTCTAACTGCAGCCAAAAACTGTTTTACAGATTACATAATATGAAAGTTCAATAATTAATCTAATTCAAATTAAACTGGCCAATATGCATTAGGGGAAGAAAAGTCTACATATATGTATAAAATATTATAAAATTACCTTTACAAGAAACAATTTTCACTTGTAGCAAAGTTGCCCATTTTTTATGCTGGATATAAAGGAAAAAATACTAAACAGTGGATTTAATTAAATAAATGTACAGACTACTTATCTCAGGAACAATGACTTGCAGACTGTAGGTTATATTTCTTCTCTGTGGGAGGAGAGCAGACAAGCATCCCCATGCACTGTAGCTCACCTTCACACAAGTATGAAAACTGAGGGCATTTCCCCTTAACTGAAAATTTCAGCACTGAGGATATAGGGCAGTATAGGTAACTGAAGGAAGAATTCGTCTCAACCAGCTTTAGACATCTAAAATCTTTCATCTTTAGTCTACACATCCGTTATTGGTTTGTCTTGCTAGAGGCCATGCAAGGAGAGAGGCATCTTCTGAAGATGGTTCTTCTCACTTATTTTAAGATGGGTTGACTCCAGTTGACCCCACCTATGAGGATGCCTGGTGGCTCCCTATTAACTATTGCGGGATCCTACTTCTACCATCTACAAATCCAATGTGAATAAAATGCCACTACAGTAGCTGAACCTTGCGTGAGGAAGCTGAACCTTCCTTATGGAAGGCGCTCCCCTAAATTAACTTCCAATCCAATTAATCAACAATCAAGACTCTCTGTAAACAGTTGTCAGACTGCAAGGGTTTAAATTTTCCCTGTCCTGCCATGGGAAAAGGTCAAGAAACCCGTTCACCATGTGATCCACTGGTGAGGGTATAAATCCTGCAGCCCCAGAAAAAAAATCCAGGAGTAATGCAAAATATTCAGCAAGGTCCTACTGTGTCAGTCAGGGTCAAAACCATCTGACACAAAATATACTTAGGGTGCTATGGCTTCATTATCCTTTATGCTTTAATTTATGAAGTCTGCAACTACATATTTCATTATTCCAGATAAAGCCATTACATGTCCAAGTCTCAAAATGAAAATATCTGTGTATATAAACACAAGTATTTTATGAATTAAAGTATATTCATTTACATAGCCATATATAGACATATATACATATATACACGCTTTTACAGATACATACACACATGCATCTTTATAGTGTAGTGTATTTACAGGTGAATATTTTTATGTTTTTTCCTACATAAATCCCTGTGCATTGGACATGAGCATGTGACTAAATACTCTGTGCAGATCCTTCTTTTCCACAGGTAGAAGAATAACTCGGACCTAAAGATGTTTCTTAGTCTGTCTAAATTTTAGGTAAGAAATAGCTTCCTTTTCCTCGCAGTTGTCTGTAAAGCCCTTCTTCCTGAATTACTCTTGCTTTTATGCAATAACAATATTAAAAAATGTTTTAAAGAAGAAAGCAATACATAAAGTGATTTTTTTTCTTCATTTGATTATTGTTGATAATTACACACTTAATTTTCAGAGAAAATTCTTCAAACAATTTTGAAAGGTGGTTTTCTTTTTTCCTTAAAACTTCAACTGACTTTTACTTCCAAACTTATTCTGTTATTTAACGAAACACACCTCTGAATAAATGTTTTGCTAATTCCAAGGTGCACGTTTTTTGGTGACGCTCATTTTACTGATGGGAACGGAGTGGGAGGACCATCCTGTAACTACCAACCTTTATGCAGCCCCATAACTTTAACTTGCAACTACTCAGGAATAAGCTGTCAAACTAAGACCAGCCAGTTTGGGCTGTAGAAAAGGGGAAGGGAGGGGAAGAGGGAGGCCAAGGGTGGAGCCTCTCTACGTTGGTAGGCAAGAGGAGATTTTTGCTATACCTTGTATTTGTGATGCAGCCTCCAGGAAAGCAGGCGGTGGCAAAAGCCCGGGGATGCTGCCGGAGGCATTTTGGCACAGCCTGTTTGTGAATCAGCTGTGTCTTGCACAGTTGCTTCTGTGAACGTGGGCCAAACCACCTCCAGCCCAAGTCTATACACACCCTCGAATGACAAAATAAAAGATAAAGCTGTTCCCTACGCATGTCTGAAGACCCTGCGGTCTGGTGACTCCCTCACAGAGAAGTCTGGCACTTACAGTTTTGTGCCCTAGGTGGATTGAATCAGAGCTGTTTGTTTATTTATTTGGGGGAACAAATCCTTATAAAGCAGTTGTAGGCTAAACACTAAGATAAACCGCAGGCAGAGGTAGTCGTTTAGAGTAACATCTGCACTAGCATATGTCAGAAGGGCTTAAAAAAAGAATTTATTTCAGCATTTCATTTAGACTAATAATGCCAGAAAAGGGACATTATTAAACAGAGAGAATATGGATTTGGGAGACCATCAATTCATGAGAGCTATCAGATTGAGAATCTAAACATATTTAGGTCAAGGTTGGATTATAAATTCAGAAACTTCTTCTTAATAGAGTATTTCCCTATTGATTCCTTTCCTTCTGACTCCTACTGAGTCTGCATCTGTTCCTTCTCTAAGTAGACAGAACGTGGAATAGATGCAAATATGATGCAGTTTGTTGATTAAATTCTTGGCTGTGTTTATCTGTTGGAAGCCTCACCATCAGGCAGTCAATTTAATCAAACAATAATCTTCAGTCAATGGTGATCTTTTATAAAAAATGTATCCACGGTGCCTGCTGCGTCCTGTATTTATTGAAGATGTATCTCTTCATGGGTTTTAATGCAATTGTCTAAAATTATAATCAAGAGGATTATTTGTAATAACAGGCAGTACCACATGTAACTGTTTTGTCCTGTCCCGAGACAATATAGCTCTTCTTTGGGAGCAGTTAACATCCCTCTGGTATGGGCCAGAATATTATTCATTACATTTCTGACATTCCCCATGGCTATGCAAAAGCATGAACAGATCAGCTCTTTTGCCAGTTCAGTATTTTATTCTGAGCATTGAGGTTTGTTAGTTGAGCCAACCTAAATCTCATGTTTTAGACTCTGCTTACACCCATGATAAATGGGGAGAGGGCAGGGGAGTCTTCCATCATTCTTTTTCCACTGAGAACTTCTCTAATCTGAGGTAACACAGTATTTTAGCTTTCATAAAAAGTGTAGGCAAGTTGATGTTAAAAAAGAGTGAAAAATTAGAGCTGTTAGTATACTCACATTAGAAGTAAACAAACTGGTTTCCCACAGTAGTGACAATAAGAGCTAGGGATGAGAACAAGTGTGAATTATAAGACAGGTGTATCCTTTTTCTCAGGCACTTTTGTTTTTATTATTATTTTGAGGGCTCCCCTCCTCTGGAAGGTCCTTCACCTTCTCCCCAGAAGCCACTGCCCCTAGTGAAAGACTGGCTGATTTTCACCTTCCTGAGACTAAACAGGGCAAACCCAAATTTTCAACTATCTGGCTTTGCCCCAGGACAGGCAGCCCAGGACTTAAGGCTGCCTAGTCCTTTCTTGAAAATCCCTCAGCAATGAAGCTCCACAATGTGCCCCAGGCAATCTCTTCTAATATTTCACTAGCTGTCAGGTGGTTTTGCTAATAGGCAGCTTTGGTTATGTTTGCTGTAATTCAGTCCGTTGCTTTTTGTCCTGCCCACGCCGATAGAGAGAGCAACCGCTCAATTGTTCAGCACATCTTGTACCTGAACACAGCTGCCACATTGCACAAGGCTTTTTTCATCTTTAATTTAAACATTCCCGTTTCATTCAATCTTTCCTGTAGGTCAGGTTTTCTAGACCTCTCTCTGGAGTCTCTCCAGTAGTTTCAGAAGGTTCTTGAAGGGCTGCCAAAAGCCAGAGAAATACTCAACTGAGGTCTTGTCAGTGCAGAGCGGAGCAGAAAGATCATTTGTCTGTATATCTGCACTTTTCATAGCAGCATGACGTTAGTGACTCATGTTGTTCTTCTGATCCACCGTAACCTGTAGGTCTTTTTCTAAAGGACTGACAGCAGTATAGTTCAATTTTTAGAGCTGTTTTTTTTTTTCCAGCGTAACTGATTATACATGCCTGAGTGCAGAGCAATGTATTCTCTGTATTGAATTATTTCACACCAATTTGCCAAGATCATGTTAAGCTCTGTGTACATATTCCTGGCAGTCCTCCCAACCTTGATATGATCTCCAGATTTAATAATAACATTCTGTATCAGCCAGATATTAATAAATTTATTAAGTAGACCTGGACCAGGACAAGTCCTGAAGAAACCAGGTTGGTACGCCCTTCAATATGACAGTGAAAACGTGTTCTCTGAACTATGCTTTTTCTCTATCCACAAGGCTTCTTGTACAGTGACAGAATGAATCTGATGGTTTCAACCTTTGCTTTTCTTCCATTCAGGCCCCCAAAAAGCTGCTACTGGGCGTCTGATTTCACTAGGCTATCCACTAAGCTACCTCAGGTAATTGGTATTTTCAGTAACATTCATGTCAGAATACAATTTTCCAAGCATTTAAAACTGGGGCTTTTTTAACTATACTACAATATTTAATTCCAAAACACACAGAAAAATATTCTCTTTTTGAAAGTTGCTTTACAGAATAGGAAATAAATGTAATTTCCCTTTTTCTTAAGAACAGTGAAAAAGATTATATTCACCTACTTCCTTTCTTCCTTTTGTATCTATGCAAGCAATACTTATAATGGGTACTAAGACTGTGCTAATACCATCAGACAGCAGATCTACAGAGACTATAGGTCCTAAATAAGACATGGACTGCATTGCAAGAAGTGTAGAAAGTGCACAGCAGTAAACCTATTATTCTTGACAAAAGACGTTCAGGGAAAATTGCTGCAAAATGTACTTCATTAAGTTCCAAATGGTATTTGCAGCTCCATATTATATAAGAAGACTTTTTTAAGCCATAAAACTTTGCATGCCTAACTCTGTGTTCACTCATTTTATACACATGCTCAAGTGGATGAATTAGTGTCCTGATTAAATGCCATCCTTTTCCTCTACCTGTAGAAATATGTCTTTGCAAAACTCAAAGACGGAATAGAAATAAACCAGCATACTAAATGCTTACTAGGAGTAAGGAAAACAAATATATCTGAAGTAAAAGGATGCCTGTTTAAAAGTTAGTAATTTTGAAAACCATTATTTAGTTTAAATTTTTCTTCATTTACAAGAGCTGTTGTAGGGTCACAGAACTGCAGAATAAACAAAGAATCCCTTAGATAAACTTAAAACTTAAGTTCTATTCTCATACTGAAGACTTAAATATGTTATATCAGTGCAGGTAATAATAGAATCATAACATAATTTAGGTTGCTTTGAATGTTATCCAGGTCAACCTGCTACTCAACGGGTAACAGGCAGACAAGGTTGCTCAGGGCATTGTCCAGTCAAATTTTGGAAGTTTTCAAGGATGGAGATCCCAATACTTGTCTGGAAATCTGTTGCAGGGTCTGACCAACCTCAGTATGAAGATTTTTTTCTTATATCTATCACCTTATTGCAGCTTGTGTCCATTGCCTCCTGCACTTTTGCTTGTGCACATCCAAGAAGTGCCTTGCTCTGTCTTCCCTGTAACCACCCACCAGGTTGGTGAAGACAACTGGAAGGATTCCCCGCTGCCTCCTTGAGCCTTCTCCCAGTTTCTCCTTCTGCATTGCACAACTTCTCCCTCTACATCATTTCAGCCTGCTGTTTCAAAGGACTGCTGGCTTTGCTCTTGATCCCAGCGAAGCAAAAGGGAGTTAGCAAAGCTCTGCTTTTGCAGAATCATGGCCGTTCACCAGAGAACCATTTCAGAGGAGACACTTAATGAGCCATTAATAAATATTCTGGGCCAGGTTTTCTAGTTTTCTTGCATCTAACAGCTTATACTGGCAGCTGTGTGAGGCTTTGCACCTCAGGAACCAGAGCGGGTGTCTCAAACCTTAGCTCCGTGTGCCTGTTTTGCAGACTTGGGAAAGGCGCACTCTCCAGCGTGCCTAGGGCTTAATCTGTTCCTAGCTCAGTACAATGTACGGAAGGGAATATTGACCTAATGAGGTTTTTTTTTTTCCTTTAAAACTAAACTATACTTCATAGACATGACTGTAGTTCAGCAACCTACAGGACCATTGACACCTGTTTAAAAAGACCCCAAGATTACATCTAGACCAGATTTTCAAAGCTGTTCAGGCATTTAGAGATGCATATTTAATTTTCTAGGCTTTATCAAGCTGCCTGCAGTCTTTGAAGAATACAAAATCCTAGTAGGTACCCGGTATCTGATTATTTAAGGCAATTATGTGCTTTGGTGTCAGTTCCATGTGGCCTCAATTCTATTAGTGCTGCTCAATGACAAGAAGTACATGAAGTATCAGATCTAAATAGCACCATAATAGTTTATGTCCAAGAATATTTTTTTATTTTACTTTTTAAAAAATACTTTACTCCTGGTTTTTGGTGTTGACAGTATTGATGAGAAAAATAGTTTCAGGGCTTTAAATCTAAAGGAAGTGTTATTTTTCAAAAACAAGGATCACTTTATATTAGGTATATGTCCAGTTGATGAAAGAAAATGTGCTTAATGGCTGCTATTTGGCATTCCTGCTTGAAAATGAATATTTTCTTTACAAGTTACCTGTTAGTAGTCACGTTTCACTGCCCTGTTGATCTAGTGAGTAAATCTATCTTCTGCAGAGCTGGAAAACCTTCAATTCACACATCTGATCTTATTTCACTAATTGAGTGACCCTTTTTCCTCTCAGATGACAACTTCTGGCTTCAAGCAAACATTGTGCTGCTTTGTCAAAGCCTTTTTCACATTTCTACTGAATGGCCTGTAGGTGTTTGATTCCCATTATAGTCTGGTAATGTATAGCAAGTACAGGAAACAAAATTCTTCAGAAAGCCAGTGTTGGGCTGTTACATTCTGTGACTAGCAGTAATGAAATGCATGTACATTTTATTTCCTTTTTTTTTTTCCCTCATTTGAATACATATTAGAGAATTATAAAGGACTTTCCTCTGACTGTTCAGGAATCATACTGACATACAATTTCATTTCCTTTCAGTCTGAGCTCTAGGAACAGTTCCTAGTTGGTTTGGTACATCTGTAAAATGCTGTTGCATGGGTCAAAACTGGAATGGCTGGGGGAAGATTTCGACCTGTCTAGCTGAATTTGCATTAAAGAGCTATCTGGTGTCCTGAGGGCTTTTGTTTGTTTGTTTGTTTGCCTTTTTGGGGCTTTTTTTCTCATTTTGGAATATATTAAGTTTGATATTGGAAAGGAAAATAAAGATACCCAAACGTCTGATTATGCTGAGCTTGAGAGAAGTGAGGTAAGTGGGAGCCTTCTTCTGAATTTATCACTTAGATTCAATATTATATGACCATAGCCTGATGGGTTCCCACCTGCCGTTGTCCTGGAGCAGAGTTTTGAATCCTGATATCTCACCTAATAATGTATTCTTCTGTCTATAATACTCTTTCCTGTGCACTTGGAGTGCCTTCCTTCCAATATTTCATATTGAAACTATTTCATTTTGCATTGGAAATGCCATGACAGGTAGAACTTGAACTAAACCCTCCCAGCTTAGTGCCCACCAGGCTGAAAAGTCATTCTTCTACGTGGCCTGGCATATTCACTGCAAACTATCCCATTCAGTTTTGCTGAAAGTATTTGTTTCCTTAACTGCAGGAGTGAAGCTATAATGCCTAACATTTGTGAGTTCATATCACATAGCTCCAGCTTAACATTGGGCCAAGATTAGAGAGCAACATGAAGCCTTTAGAAAGTTTTCACAATAAAACTGTAATTTTTTATATTTGATTATTTAAAAGATATTGGATCATTCTTCATGGTTGAATTCAGCACTCTACTGCAATATGTATTATTAAAAGTTGTCATTTTGTTGGAGAAGTACTTGTTTGACAGCAATTGCAACTATGTGAGTTACGATCAATTATGAGAAAAATGGTTTAGGTTTGCCTATGTATAAATGTAATCAAAACCTTCCATACTTCATCAGAGTGCTATTTATGGCCTAAACTTACACTAGATCAAAAGTGCAAGTGTGTCCCAATGAAACTAAATTGTGAGCCGGCTCTGTCCTGGGGTTTGATACAGATCATGTCTTAACACTTTATAATTATTTTTTTGCATTCAAAATAAGTAGTTGCCAGAGCAAAGAAGCTATTCTGAGGAACTAAACAAAGCAGTAAGATATAATAGGTAAATGCCACTGTTTGAGGCTTGCACTTTTTCAAGTTCTATTTCTGTAAAGTGAAAAATGTGATTAACTTTAATTTAAAAAATGGAAGTTTGACAGACTATTACATGTCTTTTAAATAAAACATAATGAGCTTATTGTTGTGTGAGTTCAAGATTCTTGCTTTCCTTTTAATTTATTGTGGTATACAGCTTCAGGTTTGATAGCCTGAACTGGTGTTATTGCAGCTTTCTATGTCACTTGATGATATTTTGTTGGTTTTTTTAAATAACAAATTATGTCATACAAAAAATACCACAATAACATAATCCTGTCCTCTAAAATATATTTTCATATTTCCTCCATAGATTGCTCTCCCTGGTCCATTATAAAAAAACATAATTAAGTTGTATATCTTAGACTCATGAGTGATTCAATGCATATATGTCATTTATGATGTTTCTCTTTTGTTTGATGTTGACGTTGTTAATACAAGGTTTCAATACTTACGATGCAGGAAAACTGAAAACTTCATTTGCAGTATTACCATTAAGAAGAAAAAAAAAAAACCTTCAAAAGTTATAAAAATATAAAATATTCAATGCCCATACTCTTGGTGTTAACTCATGGAAGAAATATCATTGTGAACAGAACTAAGAAAACAGCATGCAATTGCATGTTATACAGGTTTTAACTTGAGAGCAAAACCAAGGATATTAGAACTGACAATAACTTTATCTAGAACTGGATTTTAGACAAATTATGTTTTGTTGTTCTTGTACTTTCTCTGTCTTTTGAATCAAGCACTACTTTGGAAGACTTAAACTCTTGAAGTAACCTATCCAGATAAGCAAGTGAAGAAGATGACTAAGTATCAAAATACTGTAATGAAAACTCTACTCCTGTTTTATGGTTATTGTTGTCTGTAATAATTTAATTCTTTATCTATTTCTTCTGGTTTGATATGTTGAAACAGGTCTTTTTAAAAATTTAAGTTAACAGCAGAGGGAGAAACTGATACAAATATAGAATTTAAATGTCTTTGCACAAGTTTATGTCTATATGAACAGATGAATTTACTGTAATACTCAAATTTGGTTTAGTTAACTATTAACAATACAAAAGAGTGTGACAGATAAAGGTCATTTGCAACAAAGCCACTGTTATGCTAAAAAAGGTCTCAACATAACAACAACAAACAGCTCCTTCTGCCCAAAAATAGAGAAGGTACTATTACATTTTAGTTTCCTGAATTAAAATTAAAACAAGCTTTCATCTTGCTGGGGGTCCTGAGAATCAGCTGAGCTCAGACATTACATTTTAGAAGATTGTTAAAAGTTCTGCTAAAGTCCTGTTACAACATTGTGCCTTTCATATTCGTATGCATCTGCTTCTATTTCCCTTGTGCTTCAAGGAAGATAATTTCCATGAAATCTTCATGTGGTTAAATGCAACAAATCTTTCCATTGTCAAACCACAGCAAAACTCTGTCAAGTATTGCTACACTTTATTAAATTAGAATGTTTGAAGCAAACATCCTCTGGAGCTTATAGAGGTTGGCAATGGACTGACTGAATAGGAAAAATCAACTAGACAGTTGACAGAGCAGACAAGGCACAAGTTGGAGGAAAAAAATATAAGCTCTGACCTTATATATCTTTCAGCTACCCCCAAAGGGTGGATGTATGCCAGGATATCAGGACAATCTGGGTATAAGCATACTGTTCATGCTGCTTAAAGGAATCCACAAGCACTTATTGATATATCTGACAACCAGTCTCATTGCTTGTTATCTGTTCTCATCAAGGTTGTTAATAAGTTTCTCGCTGTGGTAGCAGATTTTTTGTATTGTATGTTGTTAACTGTTAAATGCCCACCCAGCTGCTCAATCATTCCCCCTCCTCAGCAGGATGGGGAAAGGAAAATGCAAAAAAAAACCCCCAAAAAACCAAAACCCCAAGAATGAGAAAGCTAGTGGGCTGAGATAAAGACAGGGACATTGCTTACCAGTTACCGTCAAGGGCAAAGCAGATTTGACTTGGGGAAAATGAATTTAATTTATTGTCAACTAAAATATATTTGGCTCGTGAGAAAAAAAAAGACAAACATTAAAACACCACCTTTCCTCCCCTCTCTCCAGGCTCTGCCTCACTCCTTCACTCCAGACATATCTACCCAGCCCCAGAGGTGCAGAGAGGGCTGGCGTGGGAAGAGAGCAGGGTGTCCATTGTGGAGCCAGCTGGAACCAACTGGGTCCAGCATGGGGCAGCTCTGGTCTGTTCTCACAGAGGCCATGCTTGCAGCCTCACCCTGCTGCCACCACGTTGACACCTGCACCCAATCCACTCATTGATTTTGACTTTACATCATACTCAATTTTATACTATTTCACTTTTTTGCCAGAAATTTTTTTTGTTCTAGTAAGTACTACACCATAAACACGAACAAAAATTGTGAAGATAGCTATAGTTTATTCCTAGAAAAAGAATAATTTTAAGCTTTTGGAAGAAAAATACTTCTAGTCATGTCAGTGTAATTATTCATATAATATACAAATATTTGCACGTCAGAATAAATCCCTTTTCAATAATGTCAGTAATGTAGGTTACAACTCCCGAAGACTAAAACCAGAACTATTATACTAAAATGCAAATAAATCTGCATTGCCACCGTGAAAAGTAAAAGCTTTGCGTGTATATATGCATTTACACACACACAAAAACAATGAGTCAGTTAAAAGGGGTTTTCTTTTAGTGATTTCACAAAGTGGTGTTTCAGTTTTAATAATATTTTAGTTTAAGCTTTGGATGAAAGTTTAAGGATGAGTTTGTGTTTTTTCACACCAGTTCACCTGCCATTTCAAGTCACTGTCTACAAGCCTGGGACTAAAACGGTCTATTGAGTAATCTTCCCTGGTTCTCTGGTCTTATTTCAGTTCTTACGCTCAATGGATTTCATTTGATTTTAGGGTTGACTGCCAGTGCTCCATCATTTTAGCTGTTCAAGGGAGTACCTCAAGAAAAACGTTGAAAAGGTCATTTCCGTAGTTTCCCTGCAATCATATTGTCCTGCATGATAAAGTCTCAAACACTAAACCTGGACTTGCTAGTAACCATTTTCTTTTGTCTCTGAGACAGATAATGAGATAGGATAATAATAAAGAGGTTGGTTTGCCTTCAAAATGTCTGGAAAGGTTTTAATTGTCTATTTGGTGGGATATTCTAGAAAGCTGAAAGAAAGACACTTTTGCGGTATCTTTAATTACAGTAGCAGACTCCCTGGAAAGGTTTGACATTATAGTGGTGGAGCACTTCAAATTATCTTTGAGGCAAGAATTACACAGCATTTAAAGTAACATGAAACAGAAAGGTAAAATGAAAACAATCATTTAGATTTTTACGTTTGGTGGGGTTTGGGGTTTTTTGGTCAGAAGATACTGGTGTTATAGAAGATTCCATATCTGTTTGGTGTATAAACTTAATTTCCTGACATGATTCCTGGAAGCACAGCAGGTATTTAACAAAAAATTTAGGGCTTTAGGGTTGTGGCAATTGACACTCAGTACCAGAAGTAAGCCATCCAATTCTGGAAGAGAAATTCTAGAGTCAGACATGCTCATAGACTTGGTTTTGTGCTTTAAACCAGACAACAGATGGAACTTAGTGTCCATAGCTTTCCCTCCTAAATATGTATCTCAAGGCTCTAGCTGTACACCTAAATGAAACTTGAATTAGAATCTGACCTTTCTTCAGCAGTTTTCTGTCTAGCTTCTCCTACTGAGTAATAAATTAAAATGTAATAAGAGTCAAGAAAGTCAGATACGATGACTTAGTGGTTCTTCTTTGCCTTAAACTCTGTGAATCTGGGAATCCATCCATCTATACTGGAAGCCGTGACTGGCAGAAACTATTTTTTTAAAGTTCCAGATCACTGATGCTGTTCTTCCGAAGAAGGGTAGACATTTTATGAAGAAAGATAAAGTGGAAAGGCATAAACTTAATTCTTCTCTTTTTCCATTTTCTTTTTGTTCCTTGAAAACACATGTAATGGCTCAGATGGAGCTACCTTCCTCCTTAGCAGCCCACATGGTGCTGTGCTGTGCATTTGTGGCTAAGAAAGTGTTGATAACACACCGATGTTTTGGCTATTGATGAACAGTGCTTGCGTAGTATGAAGACTTTCTCTTTTTCCGTCCCTGCCCAAAGCAGGCTGGGCTTGGGAGTGGACACAGCTGAGATATCTGACCCAAAATGACGAAAGGGATATTCTATGCAATATGACATCAAGCTCATCAACAAAAACTCAAGGAAAGGAGGAGGAAGAAGGTACATCTTTGGTTATGGCATTTGTCTTCCCGAGCAATAGTTACTTGTGCTGAGGCCTGGGTTCTCAGGAAGGGGCTAGGCATCGCCTGCTGATGGGAAATAGTGAATTAATTCTTCTTTTTTTCTTTGCTTCTGTGGGCAGCTTTTGCTTTCTTTATTAAACTGTCATGATCTCATTTCATGAGTCTTTTCACTTTCCTTCTATTTTCTTCCCATCCTGCAGGAGAGAGGACTAAATGAGGGACCTTGTGGACGTTTGGCTGCTGGCTGCGGTGTTACAGATGCACGCACAACTAAATCCAACAGGTGTTAAAGCTCGGATTTATTCTTCACTAGAAAAGTTAGTTAGAACTCCGGCAACAGTAGTGAACTACAGGCTCAATGATGTAAGGGGATTTAGTGCTTCACAGGCAACTTAAGAATTCTTGAGATTTAGAAGTGTTGACTCAAAATGCACATATCACTCACCTAAAAGATGAGGACTTTCTCCCTCGAGGAGTTACCTCGGGTGGTCCCTGACCCGAGGGGGTGTCCCCGACCGCAGACCCGCTGCTCCGAGGAGGACTGATTCCAACATGTCCTCCGGCAGGACCCCGTTTATACCCTTGTCGAATCTGATCTGTGGTCATTTTAATCCCTATTGGCCAAGAAGGTCACCTCAGTGTACCTGGCACATCTCAATTGCCCAGTTCAAATTTCAACCTGCAGCCTCCTGGGTTTACTTTTTTTTCTTCTTCTCCCTGCCTGGAGAATTTTTGTTTCCTGCTGAGGAGGGGGAGTGTACTGCCACATGGGGTGGACCCACCACAATTGGTAATTATGGTTCATTTTCCCTCTTGTTAGGCTTATTCAGCAGAATAAGCAGGGGATGTGCAAACAAGGTTGCTTACCAAATTTGAATCCTATTTGGCTGACTTTACTCAGTATGAAAATACGGAAAGGTATTATTAATCTGGTATCATGGGCAATTAGAATTTCAGGAGAATATATACATATCTCAATCCAATAATTTTACACAACCGCCTTTTTTAATGTAGTATGAACAACAGAGTGAAGCGCTAATCTGCCTATTCATGTTCTGTCAGGAAAACAAACTGCACAAGCCTTAGTCCTTCAAATTTAAAAGGTTGTAGAAGCTGATGGGATTTTGTTTATATATAACAAGAGACCATTTAAGACTCACTTGCATAGATTTTTTTTTTAAAGCAAGCAACAGAAAGTAATGGAAGAAAAGAAATGGAATCCTTCATGTGCTGTCATTTTTATAATGTATAGTTGTGCACAAAAAGTATTTATGAAAGTCTCGAGTATTTACTGCCAAGTCACCAGCAAAGCGGTTAAAATAATGTCTCTAGATTTTATTTGTCTTCTACAGCCAAACAAAAGAATACCTGGGAAACATTCTAAGTCAGTTCAAAAGCTTTATACATTCTTTTGTTCTTTTAATGAAATCTAAGAACTACCTTTGAGAGAACACTGAAATTATTATAAGCTTTTCATAAGCTTATCTTAATACAAAGTTTATATAGGTTTACAAATGTATACAGCTTTCTACAGATGGAACTCGTTCCCTATATTGAGGGTATCATTAGAGTTATCTGTTATCAGTCTTGTTTCTTAATAAGACTATGATGAACAAATAAGTTTTAATCTTTTGTTTTTATGGAGTGGGTAAGAAAGACTGGAATTTTGGAATACATCCAAATAGGTACAAGTATAGATAGATTAATACATCCAGATACATACAAGATCCAGATAGATAAAAGACTTGCATACTGGAGAAAACAGACCAAATTCCTCTGGATCAGAGGAAACTAATGATTTTCTTACTTCTTTTTCCTAAGATGTTCAAATTACGTTGTGAAGAACTGCTGTAATAACTTTTCCTTTTGCATCTTTGAGACAAATACTTGATACACTGCATGATTGTTACTCTTGGTTTTAATTCATTACATCCATCAGATTGACAATTGAAACCTTGTTAGTTCTCCCAAGTCACCCAGTATGGGAGGCGGTTTGCACATGACCAGCACATTAAATATTTATGCAGTAAACTCCTTGGGTCAGAGCTAAATCATTTATTTGTTCTTGAGTTTTCTGAAAGGTTTAGCAAAGTGCAGAGGAGGCAGTAAGAAAGAACCAAATATTTTGCACAAAAGAAAAGGTTATTTTTTTATATTTCAGGAGTTACTTTGAATTATGTCTCTGAAAACTGGTTTAGTTTACATTATCAGAGACTGAAGACTAAATAAAACATGCTTGTCCTTCTCTTGCAGTCTGCCGCTATTCTCACCTTTAGGGACCTTTTCTAGGAATGACCACTGGTCATTCTCCTTCACTGTTCAGCTACATTCTGCTCTTGTGGTGAATTCACCTTTAGCCACCTAAGGTGATGCAGAAATATCATGAGTTTTCCCTGGTCAAAAGCTGAGTCAAATGCAAAGAGGACCTGACTGTGATGAGTCATGGCAAAAAGAACAAAAGCAGGAACTGAGAATAAGTGAATCTTGACACGGGCAGATCAGCAGCTAACAGGAAAACAGTGCCTGAAACTGCTGAAGAGGTCTGTCACAGTGTTGTTGTGGACAGATCTGATTGGCAGCCTATGTCAACTGCTGGCTATAAAACCCCTCAGCAGTATAGAGCAGGGCAGAGTGTTGGGGGAACATCTTTAAATGCATCTCCCACACCATGTAAGGAGATGTAGCCCTATAACTGCACAAACACTTCTAATTCCTCCTCTTTATTTCCGATGCTGTGAGTATTACTGTACAGGCATTTCAGAAAGTCCCCCAAGCATGCTGATTCCCCAGAAGGGGTGTAAGAGCTTTCCCAATAATCCTATCCCATAGACACTTCCTTATTTACATCCCTACATTTGAGGTGATTCTGTTCCAGCTTTTTTTGGTTGATTGTCATGTCCTTTCTGTTCACATCATGCCAGGCCCTTTGCTTGCTTACCCCATGCACCACTTCCTCACTTGATTATTGAGGAAACTCTCCCTTCCCATCATTCCTAGTTTAAAGCTCTCCTTAGCAGGTCAGCTGGCCTGTTGGCAAAGATAATTTTTCCCCACTTACGTCAGGTGGATTCCATCACTCCCAAGAAGCTATTGAACCTCACAGAGGGTCCTGTGGTCCTAGAAAGCAAAATCTTTCCACCCGACACCAGCTACACAATCATTTACCCAAGGTCTGCATACAGTTACGGTGTTCTGAACTAATTGGGATTACAGAAACGCGGTGGGATAGCTCACGCGTGGCTGTGTCTGATTTTGGTTACCTTCTCCAGGCCTGATTCTGAATCCCCACCCATAGGCTTACCAAGGAGCTGGGGAGCAGCTCTGTGGGAAAGGTCCTGGCGTGGTGATGGGCAGTGAACCGAACGTGACCCCATGGTGTGCCCTAACAGCAGAGGTGGTGAACAGCTCCTGGGCTATGTTCCATAGATCGAAGGACAAGGACTGTCAGCCCTCTACATAGTATTTTTCAGACCGTATTTTGAGACTGCATCAAGTTTTGGCCCCCAGCACAGCAAACATGGGCAAACAGTGGGGAGCTCAGCAGAGGTGTCCCAAGGTGATGAAGGCTGGAGCACTGGGGAGGGACTGGTGGAGCTGGGCTGGGTTAGACTGGAGAAGGGATGGCTTCAGTGCACCAGACAGACTCCCAGCGCCTTCGAGAGGTCATCAAGAAGATGGAGGTGGTCTCGTCACAGTGGTGCAGGGCAGGAGGGTGAGAGACAATGGGTGCAGGAGAGGTTCAGGCTGAGGTTAAGGAGAAACTGTTTCCCCGTAAGGACAGTGAGAGAGGGGAGCAGGTTGCCCTGAGAGGCTGTGTCGCCTCTGCCCTTGGTGGGTTTCAAGCCCCAACTAGACCAAGCTGTGGGGAGCCCAGAGCCAGCCCTGCTTTGGGCAAGGGGTTGGACTAGAGACCTCCTGAGGTCCCTCCAAGCCTGAATTATCCTGTGATACGATAATTCTAAGTACAGCAATATATACAAGAGAAGGGGGTATGTTTTTCCTTGCTTACAGGTTTATATACTTCATGTAGGATTTACACCTTTTTCATATTCATATAGGGCAAAGTCATGTTCATTCAATGCAAGAGAAGATTAGAAATCAATATTTTGGCTACCAGAGGGCATAATCTTTTTTGCATTGTTATTTCTATTCACTATATTTACTTACTTGTCATTCAAACTTTTGTAATGAAAACCAATTGTTGAAATCTTTTCTGGCAGCATTTATTATATTCACTAAGCGTCAGAAAATAAAACTCCCTTAGCAGCAACAGCAAGAAAATCTAAAACACAGCGACTTTGAGGTTGATTTGTAGATATTACAGCTATTTTGAAGACAACAGATTTGTTAGCATTATGTCATTTCCCACCCAGCACAGCGTGTGCCTTCATTACAAATATACTCATTGGGCTGTGCTGAAAATATTCCCAACCTAAGTCAAAATCAGATCCAAATGAGATCTCTCGAGTGTAGTGAGAATTGGAATGAAGGCCCCCAGCTATAAGGAATATGTATAACAATATCCTGACAATAATATTAACCCTAGAAACTGTAAGAATTTAGGTTTATTATGCCTCACTGGGTTATAGTGGGGGACAGAAAAGAATATATCAGAAATGAAAGCAAAGCTGGAACAGAGACTGAAAAGCTACTGAAAAGAGAAAACATATGCTCTAACTAACCATTCACTGTGCAATATTAACTGTTAAGTAAGAATGCTAGAATGACAAAGTCCTTGGAGCATATTTCCAAGAAATTCAAGAATTAATGGGTCCAGCTAAACCAAAATTCTGCTCAGCAGATCAATGTAATTTCTCCATAGTCAGACAGATTTGTACCCTTACAGGCTATTACCCTAAAAATTCTCTCCCACTACACAATCTCAATAAATAAATTGCATGATTGAAAATAAAATGCAGAAAATCCTGAGCAAACCCCCAAGTCAAAGTTAGCGTAAATTATTACAAATACATACACTTCAGTCATTGATTAAGATTGGCACCAAGAAGCCTATGTACTGGCAAACACACAGACTGATTCCATAAAGAACTGCATGTATTTACTTACGTAAGGGGATTACATCGATTACATTTACTTACATGTATAAATTAATACAGGATCATTGGACTTTTAATACCATTTCTCAGAAGCCATTAAAAAAACCCCAGGAGTTTTAATAAAGGAGTTTTAACTTACATGCAGTAATTCTAAAAAAAACCCAAACAAACAACAAAAACAACAAAAAACCCTACCCCAAAATGGGGATATACTAATGTTTTTTGATAGCAGGACTCAGAAAGGATGACTTCTATAGAAAAAAAGGGCTATTAAAGAGGAAAAAATGAATGACTTTGAGGACCATACTGAAATATATAAGTGGAAAATCAGTAATACATAATGAAAAGGCACACACAGGATTTTGTTTCTTGTTGGGAGCAAATGATTGAAAAAAGTAAATAGTTGTAGTAGGTGATCACAACAGGACTATGTATTCCCACGATAATAAAAGTTTGAAAAAGGTAATTCTGAAGAGGTGGCAAAGAGACTTCCTGTAATAAAAGGGAAGCATACATGCTACTGACAAGATACCAGAAATAGCCCACATAAAATTAAAATCATATTTAATTAAACTAATAGATGGAATGTGAGAATATAGAAGGAAGGGTTACTTAGATGATAAGGGGGATGAAAACTCTAATTTAGAGCAGGGAATTAAAAGCATGTTTTTTCAGCCTAAAAAACAAAAGCCAAGAGGGATATGAGTAACATTTGTAATTTCATGATGGAAGAAGGATTAAAGAAGGAAAAGAAAACAAATCAAAACAACTTAGGTTATAGGGAATGTTGGAACAAAAGCTAGTACACGAAACCTATGAACATGCATATGAATAAATGAAAACTGGACATTTGAATAAGCTTCCTAGCTCAAGGAGGTTATGAACAATTTTTCAGATGCAATAGATATAGCTCCTTATCAAATCAGGGAAATTTGCATGCGTCTGCAAAATAAAGGTACTTGCACCAGTAGCTTAAGAGGTCTCCTTCAGTTCCAGAATCTTTAACATCTTATACTAACTGTTTTGATACATAGTTTGAATTCCATGTGCTCAAGTAAAGAATGAACAAATGTGCCCTCTAGAACATGTCTGAAAGTATACAAGATAGAAAAAATAATAATTCAAAAAAAAAAGAAAAAAAAGGGCAGAAATAGATTGTAAGGTATGGTTTCATTACATATAATAGTGACATCTGGAGTACTGGTGAGACTGTGAAGGTTATAATATAAAATGAAGGGTTAAATAGAAGTTGGAAACCTCCTGTATTTTTCCTCTCTGTTTTTTAATCCTCAACCTTAAATTGCTGCTTCCTCTTCTTTCAGGCCCAGACTCCCAGTCTTTATTCAGTTAAAATCCACACTGATTTCAAAGAGTGTTGACTATATCCTCTTAACAAACAACATTCTTTGATATTTTTTTTCTAGAAGTGATCAAAGATAAATACAGTGTCTCATTCTCCTGGCAGTTAAATCTGTACAAACTGAGAGTCAATCAACTGAAATATTATTATCAAATGCTCAATTAGTATCAGACTAGTTTCCTTCCTATTTAAGTCATGGTAAATTTAATACTGGTTTCAATGAGAGAGTAATTAATCCAAGACGGAATGATTTTGAAAATCTTACCTTTGAACTACAGCAGTGTAAAAGCAGCTTCTAAGATATGGACCTGTCACAACTGAGTTCAAAATTCTAAGAAAATATTAAGCAATGAGTCGTTGCTTTCTACATGTGGGGAAAGCTCATGAGAACTCAACATTTCTGATTTTGAAGCCAATTTTCTATTACGTTACTCCATTTCAAAACCAGAGCAGCAGAACAGCAAATCCAGTGTGAATTACTGTCTTGGATAGATATATGAAGGGGAAAATGTAAAGCTTTTTTATGAACTATCAATAAACCCTAACTTTCACATTTCCTAATTCCAGGAAATGATCTATTTTTCTGAAATGTGATTAGCTACTTGGTTTAATTAGCAAATCACTGCTGATTAAACCCTGGGATCAGAATGTCGCAGTACTGTCCAAGGTGCTGTATTTCAGAGGAAGTACTTCATCTCTGGGTTGGGTTCTGCAGGTTTTATTCTGGTTGTATCTCCTAAACAACCAATATCAAACAGAGATGTCAGTGGTTTCTCAATATATTCCTCCCCCTTTTTCTTTTTATCACTCTTCTTCTCCCACTCCAAAACCAGATTCTAATCTCTTTATCTGTATGTTCAAATTTACTGAATATGTAATGTTTTCAGCTTGCTTCCATTATCAAGAAATTCCCTATGCTTTTCCACTTAGATTTTGCTTTGCAATTCCCTGCATAAGGAAGAATTTAAATAGTATTCAACTTACATCATTTTATCTGTAAAAAATTACCACCTAACGATTCTTATTAAGCAAACTGTGGTTGACAGAATTTTTTATATACTGCTCCAAAGCACAATTGGTGCGAGAAATCCCAAATGGGCATTTCTGAAATAGCCTTTTCAAATTCTATTCTAATCACATAAACCATGAGAAAATAAGCACTTTGGTTTTATTATTGACTTAGTAATAGTAAAGAGGAGCAAGAAGGTTTTGAATGGGTTTTAACACCGTTTAACACCTTTTCAGAAGGGTTGTCTTATGACACGTAGTCCATAAGTTACATGCTCACAGCAAAGGTGTAGCTACAGAATAACCTACCTAGATAATACAACAAAGAAATTCTAACATTAGGTGACCAGATTTACATCTGCCTCAGGCATTTAATTTTTTTTTAATATCATTGGCAAATGTAATGCATTGTTATCGACAAAAAACAATCTCCAACTGTCCATAAATGGGTTTCCTAGCCAAAACCACCACGATCAAATTCTCAGCTGAATTAGGGTCCTGAAAGACTCAGAGATAAAAGTTAATTATGCAAGAGATTCAATTTAGCTGGAATCTGCATAAAAACATCCTTTGGCTAGTCTTCTGAATTCCTGAAAGCTTGTGTTAATAATGTAAACCAGGCTCATTTTTCTCAATATGGGGTACTTCGTGAATTTTAGATGATTAATGTGCAAAAATATAGATAATAGGCAACATCTTAAAACATATTTTTCTAAGTGCCAGAAGGTTTGATGCCTCTATGCCAATTTGCATTGGTTTAGAATCTGGGACTATATCTAATTTTTTTAAAAGTGTTCCTGATGGTAATAAAGCTAGTAGATTTTTGATAGTAATTTGACTAGTCTATTCTTCTCCCTTATTGTTATGTCTGAGGTATTTTTCCTTTCTCTTTTTTGTCACATCTGTTTAATTTCTGTTGTCTCTGCTACAACTGAAATGGTCTAGGCAGTGAAGTGCAGACAGAGCATATCTCTGACCTTGAATTATGCTATGAGGTACATAAAAGCCTTGGTTCTAGTATACTGTCAGAGATCTTGACATTACACAAGGTGGGAAAGTGATCTTGACTTCTATGAAATAAAAAAAAATCTGAGGATTAGAAGACCAAACAAGACGGAAATTCTACGATCTGACTAATTTGCAGATGCTTATCAATCCCAGCTCTTTGACAAACTCAGTTTAAGGAATAATTTTCTCAGAAGTATAGATTAATATTTTTAATTATTCAGTAGTCCTTTTAATAATTCTAAATAAGTTTGCCTTTTTTTTTTTTTTGGCATAAACCTGTAATGACTTCTACAGATCAAAATGCAAGGTAAATATCTTTGCATGTCAGTGTATTGGGTTTGTGTGGCAAGGTTTTGTTAGTGGGGGGGGCTACAGGGGTGGCTTCAGTGAGAAGCTGCTAGAAGCTTCCCCCATGTCTGACAGAGCCAAGGCCAGCCGGCTCTAAGACAGACCCACTGCCAGCTGAGGCTGAGTCAATCAGTGATAGTGGTAATGCCTCTGCGATAACATTTTTAAGAAGGAAAAAAAGTTGCTGGGACAGACAGAAATGGCAGCCAGAGAGAGGAGTGAGAATATGTGAGAGAAACAACTGCAGACCCCCAGGTCAGTGCAGAAGGAGGGGAGGAGATGCTCCAGGCACCAGAGCAGAGATTCCCCTGCAGCCCGTGGGGAAGACCATGGTGAGGCAGGCTGTCCCCCTGCAGTCCAGGGAGGTCCACGGGGGAGCAGATCTCCACCTGCAGCCCGGGGAGGACCCCACGCCGGAGCAGGTGGGTGCCTGAAGGAGGCTGGGACCCCGTGGGAAGCCCGCGCTGGAGCAGGCTCCTGGCAGAACCTGTGGCCCCATGGAGAGAGGAGGCCACGCTGGAGCAGGTTTTCTGGCAGGACTTGTGACCCCGCAGGGGACCCACGCTGGAGCAGGCGGTGCCTGAAGGACTGCAGCCCAGGGAAGGGACCCATGCTGGAGCAGTTCATGAAGAACTTCAGCCCATGGGAAGGACCCACTTTGGAGAAGTTCGTGGAGGACTGTCTCCCATGGGAGGGACCCCATGGTCTAGCAGGGGAAGAGTGTGATGAGTCCTGCCCCTGAGGACAATGAAATGGCAGAGATAACGTGTGATGAACTGACCAAAAACCCCATTCCTTGTCCCCCTGCGCCACTGGGTGGGGGGGGGGGGTAGGTAGAGAATCCAGGAGTGAAGCTGTGCCCGGGAAGAAGGGGGGGATGGAGGGAAGTTGTTCTGAAATTTGGTTTTATTTTTCATTACCCTACGCTGGTTGATTTGTAATAAATTAAATTAACTTCCCCAAGTCGAGTCTGTTTTGCCCGTGATGGTAATGGGTGAGTGATCTCTCCCTGTCCTTATCTCAACCCATGAGCCTTTCGTTATATTTTCTCTCCCCTGTCCAGCTGAGGAGGGGGAGTGATAGAGCGGCTTTGGTGGGCACCTGGCGTCCAGCCAGGGTCAACCCACCACAGTCAGTCACTCATCTCATGGTAACAGTAAACTTGTGGTGTTTTTTCCTCCTGTTTCTCTTACGAACATTTCTTCTGTGCTGTATTTTCAAAAGTGTGAAGACCAAATTCCATATATTTAATTCTTCTAATTTTCTCTATGCTATGTTTTATGACATTTCCAATCCTCCTTTTTTTATTTTCTGTTTTTCAGATGAACTAGGGGCAGATGTGGATTTGCCACAGGCCTAGGTCATTATTAAAGTCCTTTAAAGTAGCATCTTCATTTATATTTGCTATATACATATTAATTGTGAAACATATAAACATAATAAAGGACATAAAGGATGTATTTTTGCAATACATTCCTTCATTCAGAACAACTCTGTGCAATTTTCATGTATATATTGTATATCATAATGTGTATATACTATTTTTTATGCAGTTGTGTAATTTTTTCAAAACATGGATAGTGTAATTCAAGCTACACACACACAAAAAAATCTTGAAGGGTTCTGTCAGATGTTATGCCAAGTGACTTGGCATGTTAACTGCTGCACTTTTTTAAGTGAAATGATTGTGTAGAAAACATAAAAGTAAAGGATATTCAGTCTTTCATCAACCTCCACAAAACCCTGAACTTTTCTTTCTTGTTACCTTATGCAGTCTGTAGCAACTGCTGTCTTCCTCTGTGATGGATAGCTTTTATATTGTCCTTTGTTTTAACCTGAATGAAATTATTTTGCTGCAAGTCAATATATACATGGGGGGAAAATCAAATAATTTAAATTCTGTCCTTATTTCATCCTCACGAGTGTATAACAAGGATTCAAACTCATGTCTTAAAACACCTACCATAAAGGACAAAATCATGCTGACTTTGTCTCATTAATTCTAAAGAGGAAAACAGTGATAAATATATAAAGGTCTTACAGGCTTTGTTGTGATTTTGCATCCAGTTAATTTTTTTTTTTTTCAGACTAAGCTCTTGCATCATTCTGGGACTGAACTGTCTCAGCTTGCTCTTCTTACTGGCTCTCTGACGCTTTCACAAGGACAAAAGCAGACCAGTTCTGAGATTTGCAGTTCTTGACAATTCATCTGCTCAACTGAGAAGAAAACCTCATGTAACCACAGCAAAGTTCCACGTAAACCTAATGTTCTCAGCTAATGTGGACAGGTATAGTATCATTTTTTTGAAAGGATGGTAATTTCTGATCCCATAAAGCGCACCAAGCTCTTCGTTTTACCTTAATGACTGATTTCAGTTTTTCACAGAGCACTTCATCAGTGCTGTTCTATAATTTAGCAGAGCTGAATAAAAGTAAGAATTTGTCTTTTCAGGCTTTATTCAGAATAATTTTTCAAAAATTATTTGGGGCATAAGAGGTTGATATTCTACACTCTACTTAAATATGTTGCATATAGCACACACCCTTTATGAGAAATTACTGTATGTGGTACTACTTATCTAGTAAAAATAACCTACATATGCATTATCCCCATTCAGTTTTTATACATTGGAGGAATACTGTCATACAGAGCAGGAATAGTTGTCCACAAGTAGCAAATAAAAAATATTTTTTCCTTCCAATATAGACCAATTCATGCTGACCTTCTGGTGACACTAGCCATGTTATCATTTGATTAGTCTGTGCTTTTGTTATAAGCCAAAGTTTTTCCACTTTCATTATATGTCATATAACAGCAGTCATACCATATATCCAGCCTTTTCTTTTATTTTCTCCCCTCTCCCCCAGTATCTCAGTTTTGGCAAGAGCAGCAAAGCTGAGCCCTTCCCTCACAGATATAGTGAGTAAGCTTTTTTTTGTCCCAAGAAGTAAAGTCAAAACCTCACTATTCTCATTATTTTTGTGACTGTAAGCCACTGGTCTCTATTTTAACTTTAACATTACAAGGTCAAGAAAGAAACACTCTCATTTTTATACTTATTGTTATGGTACATCAGGCTAAATACTCCAACAAAATACTTTCAGAAGTGATAGTAAGAGTAACTTTACATGTTTGACTTCACAGTAGCACACTCAGCTTGCTCTTTCAAGCAGCTTATATTTAGCACAAAAACCACATTCCAGCTTCTAAGAGACTGTGATATTCATTTTTGTCCTGTTGGGGTGAGCACAGTCATACTATAATCAATGATTACTTGATTTTATAATAGTGCACCTGTATATTTTGCTGTGTTGGATTCCTCCTAATCTTTTTTTTTTTTTTGCACACGTTTTAATCATTTGGGGTTTTTATGCTTTAACACAAGTGCATTTAGCATTTGGAAAGCTGTTAGGAATTTAGTATTATGCTTTTTCACTGATATATTTCCTTAAATAAAAACATTGTGTGATATACCCCGTATCATGAAAACTGTGTCTTACATGCCGAACAAAACCAAAGTTTGTCTGTGGAAATGCATGATCTGTTTTCTAATAATGTCTACTATAGTCTTGCTCATCTATTAGTGTTAATAAAATAGCTGGTGACATAGCCCAGAAAACAAATCACATCCTGGGCTGCAGAAAAAGCAGCGTGGCCAGCAGGTCGAGGGAGGTGATTCTCCCCCTCTACTCTGCTCTGGTGAGAGCCCACCTGCAGCACTGCGTCCAGCTCTGGGGTCCTCAGCACAGGAGAGACATGGACCTGTTGGAGCAGGTCCAGAGGAGGGAGACGAAAATGATCAGAGGGCTGGAACACCTCTCCTGTGAAGAATGGGGGTTCCCTCCTTCCCATCTCAAAATTGTTTATGAATGTGTACTTACAGAGAGTCCCTCAACATTTAGGGCTCCATGGTTCACTCATCTTCTACTACCACTCTGTCCAAAGCTTCTGTTTTGGAATTATCTTAAATATCTCCAGTTCCTTTGTCCATTCCACTGGGCAGTTGCATTATTCTATACTGGTAATACACTCTTCCTGCATCTTTTTTAAATGTCCTTCCTCTTGGTATGAGTTTTCTGCTACAATGTACAGCTCCATGTCCTACATTGAATTTTAACTGAAAACTGGAGACCAAAACCAGTTACTGGAAGAGCCTCTCAGAAAAGCTAAGCTGCCTGCAGTCATTTTTTTAGACATTTTGCAGAGCCAAGGAATCAGACAATATGTGCTTAATTTAGAGAACAAGTTTTGACAAAGATTTTGTATAACCTCACTACCAGGACAGCACAGCAGCAGGCTCCAGCTCAATGAAGTATCAATTTCTTGTAGTGGGGGAGAAGAAAGCAAGAAAGTCATCTTACCTACCTGCTAGAACACACAGAATAATCGTGTAGACACCATATTCAGAACTTCACCCCAAAAGTGTCTATTTATAAATTACAGAAGAAATCTAGGATGACCAGCTTACGTAGATATCTGCACAATGCAGCTACTTTTCAAGTACTTTTTAAAGTTTGTTAAAATATTTCCTCCCTCTTGATGTGGGAAAACCAAGATGAGTTGTCTGAAAGATGGTTGCCTTTAGAGTGAATACCGGGAAACAAGCACTTCCAGGACACAGTCCATCCAGCCTGGTTTAGACTTCCATTCTAGGATTTTGTCCTAGAAGTGATTATGTTCACTTTGAATCTAAAAGCATTCTAGATGAGTAACTCAGAAACGGACTTCTGTACTTCAGATGCGTCTTATCTGAAGAGACTTTGAAAGTGACTTTAAGGAGGTTTATTGGAATAGCTTGCAGTTACTCCAGAAAACTCATGGGGAGGAAAAGATGGAAAAGAAGGTGAGAGAAAGAGACAGGTACAAAGGGAGAGAAGAATTTAAGTTATTTAGCCTCATTCTCTACGTAACAATATACTTGATGGCCCTCTGTCCAGCAAAGCGCAGGAAAGCAAGTTCACCTGTCCAGCTTAATTTAACCAGGAGCTTACTTGTATATTTCAAAAGAATAATCTGAAAGACTCAGTATATAATTCTGCTATGCTAATAGGGTTAGAATAATTTTTTGTACTTCATATGAGAAACACTAATCCCCCAAAACTGCTTAAGAGAACTGTTTAAGACTAAAATACTTCAGGAAATTAAAGGTTTTCACTCTGGTTGGTTAGTTAGCCTTTAGGTGTTCCAGGCATATTTGAATCAATCCTGCTGGTTTGCTTTGCTGTGTTTGCATGTTCTCACTTACAGAACTGCTCTTATTAGCTTGTAAACTTCAAGGTTAATCCAAGTTCAAATTTTGTTGAAGGCTATACAATAAGCATATATGACAAAAAAGTAATATGAATTTTCAATGTCATGACTATTAGTTTGGGTGGAACGTCATGAGAAAAATGGAAAGTCAAGCATCGGTCACATCTGGGAAGCCTTTCATTATTAGTTTCAGATGCATATAAGCATGTGGAGATACTACTAATGTACATTACCAGTCACATTTTCCAATCTGGTTACATTTAAAAGTGTCATATATTTTTATGGCCTAGTTTATACAAATAAATGACAAAATATGCTGACACAATGGTGAGATACATCTACGAACTCTTAGTGGCACAAAATACTAATGTACAGATATAGAATAAGTACTTGAAAATGCAGGTGCCAATATAAAGTGGATGAACTTTAAATATCTGCTTCGCACAGTGCCTTAAGATGGGAGGCTACTTTCCGTATGTCTTCAGTATAGAGATGGAAATCCTTTCAGTGTAGCAGTTCTGAATTACCTTCATCAGGGATTTCCTTCCTGCATTGAATAAGGGAGGACTGAGAAGACTGGCTCTTAATTTAGGAATGCAAATCAGGTGCTTAAAATTAGGTTCTGTGAATAACTTCTTAAATGGTTGTGCATGCCAGAAATACCTCTTAGGTACACGCACATTAGCTTTTCAGACTTTTAAAAGGATATGAATAAAATAGCATTCAAACACCACTGAATATCTGAATCAATAAATAAAATTATTTAAAACTCTTCACTTAAGAGCATTGCATTTGTTTTCTTTTCCCAGTATAACTGTTTTTTTTCTTCCTGACAATATTAGAGCAGTCAGAGTCCTCTAATCTTGTTTCCTCACAGCCCTCAAAAACCGCAATTTTTCATTTTCAATGGTCAAGAAAAATCTATTTCTTGCCATATTGCCTTTTTTTTTTGCCGAGAATGGCCCTTTGATAGAAGCAGCGTTTAAAGAAAAGAAATATGTCTTTTAGATACAGCTGTTTAATTTTAGCAGCTGAAAGCCAGTCTGGGCTACATCACGTAATTCTTTCT
The DNA here is from genome assembly GCF_947461875.1 of Haliaeetus albicilla. Taxonomy (NCBI): domain Eukaryota; kingdom Metazoa; phylum Chordata; class Aves; order Accipitriformes; family Accipitridae; genus Haliaeetus; species Haliaeetus albicilla. The sequence goes on from NC_091507.1 coordinate 5,341,545, forward strand.
TTCAGAGACTCTTACTGGTGATGGACTTTCTGGCAGTGTTAGGCATGGCAGAGTTGGGGGGGAGGCAACGGAGGTTATCCAAGGGTGTTCACAGTAGCGTGGGCACACCAGCGTGAGAAGGGAAGCAGAGTTTCAGCATTGTCACAAAGGCAGGAAAATAATACAAGATGGGCTGTACCTTAAAAGTGGGATGGAGGCAGAATCCTGGGAAACTATGAAAGGGAATCAGGGTTTCTCCTCTTCCCCACTAGAATGACAGCAACAGGAGCAAAACGTAGTCCAACAGCGGTAGTGCATACAGCTTTCTATATGCTTAAAGGCACGCAGAATGGGGGCTTTGGGGAGAGTGAGAAAGGCACTACTAGAGATGAACTAACACCTGCATTGTGTGGGAATTAGTTGCTGCAGTGTCTGTTTTACAAATCCCAAGCAAACATAAGCAGAAGTTATAAGATTTCCCAAGTCATGCGAAGAACTGATATTTATTTAGGTGTGCCAAATCGGCTGGTTTCAAGGGTTATTTGGAATCTAAGTGTCTTAAAGAGTCTGGTTCTAAAGACTAAGGCTGCTCCCAAGACTTAAGATATGTAGCTGTTGTGTCTCTAATAGCACTGATGGTGGTGTTTCACAACGACCTTTAATATTGTGCTTGATTTTTTTAGCAGTTAAAATTAAGACATTACTAAAAATTGCCATGTTTTCTCCAAGGTTTAGGCACTTAAAGCCTGACAATACCAAAAGAAATATTTTGAAGTTGATGAAAAACGTCCATTCATGTTCATTTCCCTATAAAACTTATTCCTGTATGGCAAAATCACACAGCTGATGCTTCATTTCTGTTCCATGAATCCTGTTATTCTCTGAGGGTACCAGCTGGATTTACTTATTTAATAAAATAATATGTGTACTAAATAATCAATTTTAGGAAAAAAAACCCAAACCCAAAACATTTGTGAATGTATTAAATGTCCTGAAATTCTGGCTTTATTGGAAAATTATATATAGACTGATTAAAAAAGCAACACCCCCCCCCCAAGTCTGTATGCATTATTCTCAGTTTGATATATGAAGTACTCCCAGTCACACAGAATATCATATTTAATGGAGGTTGTCTGTTTAAAATAATGACCTTTTGACAATGATTTAAAAACTTACAAATGTTTGCAAAAATAGATTGATTTGCTCAGTTTCATGTTAAATAGTATCTTCCAAAGGCACTTGTATCCTTTCATTTAACTACAGAGGAATCATCTTTTAAACTGGCTCACAGTGATTTATTTTATTTTTCTAGGCTAAGGAACATCTATCTTACATTTCTTAACACACCCTGCAAGATCTCATAAGGGATATTTCATGAAACATACAAAAGCCCTTAGGAATGTATTAAGATTAAAGGATCTCTGACCTTAAAAAAATGATTGTTTTTTCCATAACTAAAAATATGCTGAGATGTAAAGAAAATGACTAATGTAAAAAACTGTGTGTACTACAGCTCTGACTGATTTGCCACCCCCCTTTAAAAGTTAGACGTTGGCACTTGTCGCCAAAAAGAGCTTTTGATCCCAGCTTCTTGCCCAAATTAGAGAATGCAGATCTGAATAGCTGTATCATAGAAAAGTAGAGCAGAACGTACATCAATACTTTAAAGTCAGAAATTACCTGAGGCAATCAGCACAAGATAGGGGAACGGTTAAATTTGTAAGTCTGCTTTGTTGTAGATATCATTTGGCAGGCTTTTACATTCCCTGGTTTTGTGCTTCCTCATGTAAGACGTGATCATGGAACTCCCCTGCAGGAGTTTCAGTCCTCAGGAAAAAGCAACAGCACACTGGGTCATATACAAGCCAGGGTTTTAATCGCGTTCCTTGGAATCTACCAGGCAATGTCTGATTGATTGGGAAGAAGACCTCCTGCAAAGGAAGAAATTGTTAATCGCCGAAGAAAACAAAACTCTGATAATGCCTCAAATAACACAAGAAAAAAACATCAAAGTGTAAAGATAAATACCACCTCAAAAACTGCCTTCCAGACTGTTATCGTAAGTGGGTGGATGAGCAAGAATCCTGCCAGAATGCTATTTTCAGAGCAGTATAATTATAAAGTGATTTCCTCTGCTCTTAAGATACCATCTGGGCAAACTTTTCAATCTTGAAAAGTAGTTCAAAGGACCTCTCCAAAGAAGTACAACACTTCAACGCAAGTTGAAGGAGCAGCAAAAACTCAGCTAATTCCAAATAAGTGAACAAGGTATTGTTAATAGGGATTTCTAAGCATCAGAGAGGGTTAAATGCCTCTCTTGAAACTGGGTGAAACCTTGGTCACCATTGAACTACATGAGAGCTTTGCAATTGCCTTTCAATGCAGTGAGGATTTCACTCATTAGTTTGATTCCTTGTTAATAGACTACAGGATATGATCAAAGGGAAATGCCAATGAATTGGTCAGTGCAGTCATGGAAAGCTGTGAAGGTTGTAAGACTCCAGCCACTTGAGGGAGTCCCCTACTTTAGCTAAAGTTCTACAGGTTTACTAGACTGGAGAGTGATACTTAACCTTTGAGACTGAATACCTGCAAAAGCACTTTCTAACTAAAAGATGCCAGTCTCAGTAGTCCAATAATCAAAATGGAATCAGTCTGGCTGGTTGAATGAGAAATGATTGAGCGACTTTGGAAAAACGAAGTTCCTTCTTTTTATATATCTATACCGCTTAAGTGTCATACTATGTTTGCAGCATGGTTGATACTGCTTGTAACATCAGAAGTCTGATAGAGCAAATGACATAAATCACTGCAGCTACCACTGACTTTAAAAAAATATTGGTAAGTATTTCTTCCTATGCTAGATAAATTTTCAAATACATTACAAGTGATATCAGAGAAAAACTTTAGAATAATTTTTACTTATTCTGGTAATCTTAAATCACCTAATCCACTCTGATGACAATGTGGAAGTAATATTTTCTTTCTATGACATTTTTTCATTATTTAGTGTATTGCAATTGGCAGGAATAGTTTCTTCTTATACCACTTATGAATAATAAAAATCAAAACCAAATCCAAAAACCTTTATTAGGAACATGCAAATATCAGCAGGCTAGTTCTATACCTAAGCCATGCATTAAAACATGAAATAATCCTTAATGATGGACTTTCTATGTATTATTTGTATTCCAGGTGTCAGAACTGCTTCAATTATTTCTTTGCACTTTAACTGGGAGATTGTTTTATAGCATGATCTCTTATTGACTGCAGCTTTTTAATAGTCACATGAATCAGTATGCTGTCCTATACTTTGAACAATGACCCAGTAATGCAACATGTGATTGCATATGGTTTTCTCCCACAATCTATACTTTTTATTCAATGGAATTTACAATTATGCAGGCAAGTTACACATACAAAACCATGACTGAGCAACTGTAGGATTATCACCAACACTAGATCAAGCCATCCACATGCATATCAAGCTGAGTCTTGAAAATCTCCAATATGGAGGGTCCACACCTGCTCTAGGAAATCTGATCCAAGTGTGGCACTACTCTCCTAGTGAACATTTTTTTTTCCTAACCTGAAATTCCTGAGTGACATACATGGCCATTACACTTTCTTTTACTGTTCAACAAAAATGAAATTAGTTGTCTTTATTGTTTTTATAACCCCACCATATTTCAAGTACACACACCTCCTACACTTTACAAGTGTAAACAAGTCCAGCTCCCCCCAAAGACTCTGATTAGGTTGTCTCCCATACTCCTCCCCATCATGGTAAGCCTCCACTGGATACATTCCAGTGCTTCAAAGTCCATCTTGAGAAACACAGTCTCACCTCTTCTGTGTTTTACCAGAAAGAAAATATTTGTAGAAAGAAATACCCTTTTATTGGTTGGCAATGTTTTGGGACCTATTTCTAGGGAATCATGTTTTTCAGGCTGTAAATTTGGTTGGTTGGTTGGTTGGTTTTTGTTTTCCAAGTCCAGACATCCGAGGAAGAGGGTAACACAGTTACATCCATCAGGCACGGCCATTGTTTCAGTACCAAGTTCTGGTTGCAGTCTTCAGCCGTGTTCCCACCTATTCAAACTGGGTGACAGGGCATGAGTTCCGAAGGAAAAAAATCTCTGAATTCATCAGGAAAGAAACTTTGTAAAATTCTTTAAGATTAAGATCTTGTAAGCTCTTGCACAACTAGCAAATCACAGAATAGTTGAGGCTGGAAGGCATCTCTGCATGTCATGCAGACCAAGACCTCTGCTCAAAGTAGGTCTGGCCTCAGGGCTGTGTCTGGTTGGATTTTTAATATCTCCACGAATGGAGACATCACAACCTCCCTGGACAGCCTGTTCCAGTGTCGGAACACCCTGCCAATTCTTTCTACCCATAACTTTGGCACATTTTTAAAAAATGTGGTGGGCAGCTCAAGAGCAGTGTTGGAGCATATGTAGGGTCATTTAAAATGCTGTAGGGTGAACTAGTTCATTAAGGAACCAGATTTTCTTCCTCCTTTTCCTAGCTATCCATCCCCTGGGGACAGAACTATACTTCGGCTATTGGGCTATATCATGAGACTCAAATTACTTTGTGTTTACCTGAACATCTGACTTCATATCAAACAGAGACTGTTAGGAATTAAAGGGGGAAAGAGGTTGTGGGAAGCAGAAATATTTAATTTTCTTCTTTGTTTTCCTCCAAGTCTTTTTCAACTCTCCTTTTTAACTTAAGCAGCCCTGTCCACTACCCCTATAGCTCTAAAAATTATAAAGATTGAAGAAGTAAGAGCTTAGGATGATATAATTTGGCAGGGGGGGCATGATTTGCAAGTAACTGATTGTAGTCCTTTACCTTCTCCCTGAACATAACAATTTCATAAAACAAAAGCTGATAAAAAAGCTTCAAACTAATATCGTCTCGCCTCCTCTATCTAAGTTATTTAACTATGAATCTCATCATGACATTTAAGTAGCTGAAATCTTAGTTCCTAATTTTTTTGTGGATACTTAGATCCAGATAGAAACTGTGACAGGGAAGGCCCAAGTTAACCAGTGAAGTAAAGCTGCTAGATGCTGAATTAAAAAGAAATATGGAAGTTATTCTATCTAGATATCCAGAGGGAGGAAGAGGAAAAGAAAAAAGTAATAATAAGCTAACATAATCTAATATTACATAGAAATCTACCCATTTCAGAGGTACAGAATAATTAACTGTCACTTAGATATGAAAAAGGTACATGTATAACATCTTATAGACAAGGCAGAAAACAAAAAATTCTGTATATTGTATGTATACACATAGCATATCATGTACATATAACTAATTAATTGCATTTATATGCAGATATATAAACTTCACTTTATGTACATAAAACCTAATGTCCTCCATAAGGGTAATTCTTAATTCTTCGGAAACAGTTCAAATACTTATTCCATTTAGGTATTCTTTATTCATACCAGCAGTCTCTCTGGTATCACAGGAATTGTTTTACAGTTAAGTATATAAGACCAGACCATGGTCTTAGAGTTTACTCTATCTAGAGGATTTATTATTTGGATTTACTAATACATCAGTCTGTCAACTGTTAGATAGGGAACTGAAGCAAATATGAGTCTTTCAGCTGACTTTAGGAAGAAGACTGCTTTCGTCCTTGGCACTGGAGAAAGAAGAGAGAAGAAAAGCACGCAATTTTACAATTCTCTAAAGTGTTTGAGCACCCTCTGTACTAAAGATAAGTTGAAAGATAAGCAGCTAGATATTCGAAGTACAAGAGCATGAAGTGAGGTTGCTGTAGGAATCAGTGATGTCAAAGAGATGCATTGGAACAGATGTTTCCAGTTCAGCTCTGGGCTTGTTGCTTTTCTTCCTTCCCTCTGCTTTAGTGCAGCATCTTGGTTCATTGAGTTTCCTTTCAGAATTAAACGGTAAATAACAGAATATTTTTACAATTGTAAATGACTGGCACATTTTTTTATATTAGTAGCAGCAAGCAATCACACTACATTTGGTGTGAAAAGTACACATAAGTTGGGTTCAATTCATACTTCATAAAATTGTTTAAAACTCTTATTTTATTCCACTAATTCTGTTGCATACTGCTGCTCACTTTATGGTGGCCTTGACACTGTTACAACGCAGTAGGAGTTGCTTTGAATTACACTCGGTCTATGAAAAGATGAAGGCACAGCCAAAGATTGACATGAAACAACAAGCGCAGTCTCTTTTTTGCCTATTACCCTGGCAACAAGGAAAATATCAGAAGGAACACCTTCTTTTAAACTGTCTGGATGATTGCCTTAATGTGAGGCAAACTGCCTCCTGTGAGATGAAGTACTAAAACATGGTTATATTATTGGGCTGAAGCTTCCTGAAAACATCTGTATGTTAAAGTATTTGTCTCGGACAGCTTAAGTTCTATTTAGACGTGCTGCAAGTGACAGTGACACACTACACATGAAATCAATAGGTACTTTACTGGTGGTGGAGAGTCAGTTGCTTTAACAGAGACAGACAGAGAGCTCTTTGGTGAGCTCTAGCGTCCTCCCCCAGTCTCCAGCTGCGACCTCAGAACTGCACAGGTCACCTCTTCACCTCGTGTCCTGTCTCTCAGCCCCTTGGCAGAATCTCAGAGACTCTAGGTGATGAGAAATATTTCTTAGTGATGATGGTTAGATGACTGGCTCCTGCCATCCTGAGTTCTAGGTGTAAAGGTGGGATACAGACAGTCTGTTGTCCGGGTTCCTTTCATCAACGGGAGAGATTTTTTCTGAAGCTCTTTTCATGGACAGGCAGGAATCTCCCTGACACCGCAGTCTGTACACTATGTATTCATGACATCTGTGCAAATCATTTTTCTTTAGTGTACATATAAGCAACATGGAAGAAAAAATACCTGAAAGCTTGTTAACACTTGCAACTCTGAATTTGTCTGCACTGAGGATGAAGGTAAAGGCCTGAGACTACGCTTGGGAGAGCCTGGCTGTCACTGCTTTTCCTACCACGATGATAGAAAAGGTATAAGCAATGTTTCCCATGAGCAGCTGCTACCTGCCCCGGATTTTCAGGGCTGTGGCGTAAACTAAGGATGCCTGAAAATCACACCCATAGGATGCTACAACCCTGTGTAACTAAACTGCTTTTCTTTTGAGTAGAGCCAGTTCAGGATCAGAAAAATAAATAGGGTGTTGACACAATGTCAGAAATCTGCTAACAGTAATAGTTGGGTTCACATATTTAATTTGAGAGAAATTAATTTTAGCTTTTTATGATGAATGATTCCTTACAGTGACTGTGTCTGGGCCAAACTGTATATAACTTGTTATTGCAGCTCCTGGCTCAATAAAAAAGTTGTTCTTCATGGAATGGTTAAAAGTGACAATTTTAAAATAAAGGGCCTCTCTGACAGTAGAACTGCTTTTAAACAATGTACCATATTCTAATACAAGTGTCATTTTCTGACACTGAAAGAAGCAAGGTGTCAAGATTCAGAGCTGCGCTGCACAGCTCTGCTTCAGGTTTCCACTTCCACACTTTCTCCAAGTTCTGCCATGTGAAATGTTAGGGCACTGAAGGACTTATTTCTGTTTTTTTGTCTCAGGTCACATGACACTGAGTAGATCTCCGTACGAACATGAGTCACGTGCCAAAGGCAGGAGGTCCTTTGTCTCACCACCACCCACCACCCCTTTATCCTGGCACTGACAGAGTCCCGTCATTCCCATGCACCCAAGGATGTAAAGGGGCCAGTGGGAGTGATCTTAGAAGAGTCGAAAACTAACGATCTATAGGTAAGGAAAAAAGAAGCATATTTGAAAAGCTGTAAAATGTTAAATGAAAGCAGACCGAAAGAAATAAAAAATCGTGATATGCAGTTCCCTGTTCCATCATGTCCAATCTATCTCATAACTTCATGACTGAGTCATGACTCACTGATGGAAATACCTCACACCTACTGATTTTGAAAGATGTAAATGTTCCCAGTGATATAAAAGACAAGCTTTTAGACAAGCTATTGCAAGTATATTACTTTGCATAGGGAGAGATTTCTTTCCTGACCCCGGGAAGTGACCATTGTATATAACAAAGCATGAGACTAGATTCTCATAGCTTCTGTTATTGCAAATGTTATTCATAGTCATAAAATTATATAGACCTTTTTAAAATGTAGCTATCCAGTGAGTCAAGTGCTTGCTAACAAGTGATGCATTCTTCTTCCTGTCACATGAAACAGGATAATCTTTTTTTTTATTTTCGCTTAATATTTTCTTCTGCTATAGGTCCTATACAAGTAAAAATATATATTAAATCCATGTGATTTGATGCCATAAAAGCTTGATAGGAAAGACCATCATTTTATCCTTTATAATCTTCAACTACTGCCTCATCAAATAAAGCTCTGCATTTTGAAGTCTTTGGTTGAAGCAGCACCACACTGTTTGTTACTATACAGTCATACAACATACGCATTTAGGTAAAATAGAATACAATTAAGGGCATAAGTTACCATTGTACTCTGTACGGGGATCAAGCAGCATGTTGCAATCTAGTTATCCTTTAATGCGCACCAAATGCTTGTGCTGTTCTGACTCTAAGCACTTTTACTGTTTAAAAAGCAGTTAAGGTAGTCTAATAGAATTTGCTTTTCATTTGCATCTGTTTTGAGCAGATGATGTGAAAGATAAATGCTGGCTTTTACTGATTTATTTTCTAAGAACATTATGGAACTTAGAAGGAAATCAACATATAATCAGGAAATCCATGATACAAACATTTAATGACCTCAGATAAGTGCATAAGACCCAAATATGTTGTGGTTTTTGAGAAGATTATGGAAGGATTTTGGTGGTCATAAGTGCAAATTTTTTTTCAAATTAAGACCTACCATTTCCATTAAGCTTAAGGGTTTACAGATAAGTTAGACCACCAGTCTGTAACTTTGTGATATTTTTACCTTTTTTTTTTTTAAAGGAAAATTAATTTCATAGTTCACCAATTATTTCTTTGAAGGTCTGTCAGATCCTATGTTTGGTCATTGCTTGTGAATAACTATTTGACGTTAAAAGAACTCAAAGAACCAAAATATTCACAAAACATCATTTTTCAAGAGTAGACTGGGAGAATCATTTACAGTAGTTAGGTTCCTCTGGATCATTTTTGTACAAGTGGTGCAACTAGCTTTCCTCACCATAAATTTTTGTTGTAAGTTATTCTTGTATTTCCTCAGTTCTGGTATCCATCGCATGTCTTTTGCACTCTGTGAAGCAAGCTGTAATGCAATTATTGCAACCTCAACTTGTTGCAGGACAGAAAGGCAAAGAAGTAGACTAGTATGACCTTGCCCCAAATCCTTATTTTTTTAAGTCCTAGATTTCTGTTTTAAAGGATAAGACAGGATTTAATCAGTTTTACTTGCGGGTTTCTCAGCCCTGTGGTTTTGCAGGGAAAGAAGGGTTATAGATACAACAGCTATACTAGTTTAGAAATCATAACTTACCGTGCCAGCAAATGTATAATACCTAATCTTGCTACCATTGAAGATAATAGTGCAGAGATAGTATAAAAAAAGAATAGAAGTGTATTACAAGGGTGGAAGAGAAAGAGAAAGTTGCTCATGTTCTTTTAAGGGATTTAATTTTACATGTCTGTGAGGGAAATACAAGCTAATAGCATATTGGTTGGGTAATAAAACTCGTAAAATACTCTAACGGGAAAAAATATATGCATGTATGCATATATACATGCGTATACATCTTTATACACATATATGAACCAAAAGAATAGGTAGCCAGACTTTTGAAATTATCTTTTCATTAAGAAGTGCACACATGCTCGGACACACACTTACTCTCAGACCTGTTGAGCTGAAGCTCAGTTTTAAAAGGGTGCATTTATAAAAAACAAGACTTTCCGAGGGCCTGGTATTTCAATCATTATTCATGACAAACACTTCAAGCTGGCATGGAAAAAAAAATCCATTCCTCATTTGCAGAGCTGCCAGACTACAAGCCTCCTGTGTACTTTTAAATGAACCGATGAGTGAAAAATTAAAGAAAACAGCATTTAACTATTTGCATGTGCCATGCCCGGGGTGCAGCAGCAGAGTATGAAGATGAAATGGTGCGACACTCCACAAAAGCTTTTGCTTGTGTTCAAAGGATGCAGAGCATATCGTACCTTTATTCATTAGGTAGTGCATAGATGACACAGAACACTAATGGCAGTTGTTTTAATGTCTGGGAGTAAAATGAAAATCCCACTGAGGATTTGACAGAGATGTTTGTATGGATCCTTAGTCCATACTGACACTAAACAACTCTTCAGAAGCTCAGCTGCAGGTGAAGTGCAGCACCATCAGCTCAGTGTTTCCAGGTCAGATGCTGTTGAAAGCACTTGGTGACTTTTCATTTGATGAAACAATAATTCAGAGATGACTGAACATGTCTAGCTGATGAAGACAGATCAAATATTCTTCTTATCTCTGAGATAATCTTTCTGACTGAAGAGTACAATATTCATACTAAATCATATTAACTTTTATGCTAATATGCTCTAGAAAAAATCGACCATTATTTATTCTTATTCCATGAACTTAGTCTTCAGTATTACTCTAGCAACAGCTATTTGTCTGATTTTTCTTTTTATTTTTCTGTGATATGTATGCTTGTGAATGTCTGGCTTTGACATTCCAAATGTCTTGCTTTAAAAAAAATACAAATATTCAAGTCACCTTTCAGATGAGACAATTCATAGTACTGACTTCCTTATAGCTGCTGATTTGATAGTTTTATTAAACCCGAGAGTGCTCTGTTGAATTCTAGATTGGCTCACCAAAGAACATGCACAAAGTACATACAAAGCACATGTTCATTCACCATCCTAAACTTGTATCAGTATTGCTATCCTCCTGACAGCAATTTGCTGTCTTCCAGTTAGTAGTTCTTTAACAGTAAATGAAGGGAGCGTCTATAATTAGTCTGGGGCTACAGAAGGTAGGGAGGAGAGAGCTAAGGGTGTCTCTGAACCATCTTCTGTGCAGCAGAAAGGAGAGCCACATGGACCTGAGGAGGTGAGAGTTGTTTTTTTAAAGCTTAGAAATATCTAGAATTTTGTTCTAAAATTGTCAGAAGTTTCATAATCTCACAAATATTTTTCAATCCTCCCATTTCCAATCTGGAGACTTCAATACAATGAAGGAGTTGAAGCTTTTATTCTTAATTTAAAATATAATCTGGTTTTACTACATGCTTTATTCCCAAGTGTATTCCCAAGAGTATAAAAGTGTGGAAAAAAACAGATTCAGCGAAAAATGAAAGGGCTCCTAATGTCTGGTGACAATAAAATGATAGTAACACTAAATGTTCCACACTAAATATTCCTAAGCTTGAAGGAGCTTCCTTCCTTGAAAAGGACTGCCTCTAGAAGTATGGTCAAAGATTCAAGAACAGTATCAAGAACCAGTTAAAGTGAAGGAAACCATAAGTGTTTCAATGTAGTTTAGCTTTAAAAGAACTGAAATAATATATCCACACCTCTTCCCAACCTTCATATTTAATTAGACATGCAAATAAATTTAAAAATTAAAAAGGAAAAGAAATATAAACCATATGTTTGGTTAAAAAAAACCCCTCTAACTTCCAATAAGAAAGAAAAAAAAATGGAAGTGTTTTATGGTGGGACTGTTTTCAAATTAAAAGGAAACCTCTGCAAAGGAAATAATTCAAAATGGATTAAAAATGTGTTTTTCTGTGTATACAGACTGACCTATACTTTAATGGGAAAATGAATAGGCAAAAATACTGTCTCAGACACACAACCTTTGCTAAATGAATGCCTTGGGCTGGACTTCTTGGCCTGCATTACTCCTTGGCTTGGTCCTTCCCTTCGTGTTCTCTCAGTTCCATTAATCTCTCTCTCTGGCTATGGAGGCTTTCAGTGTTTGCATCATCTGAGCCAAGTTGCTATTGCCCTTCAAAAAGAGACACCACAGCCCTGGAGTTGGAGAATTGTCATGACCCAGGCTGGACAGACCAGGGAGTTGTGTTGAGTTCAGAATTCTCATGGGCTAAATTAAAGTGAAACAACACCAAACGATCAGTTGAATGTTTTCTTTATGGCAGAAGCAGCCTGAACTTGGAAGGTGTAACAGCGGGTGGCAGGGTTTCACTCAACAGGAATTGGCATGAAACTATCTCAGTAAACCATGTAACTTGTAACCATACACATCAATTCAGGGAATAAGGAGAGCCCTCCCGTTGGGTCAGGAGGTTCAGAACAGACCCCCTTGCTTTCTAGACCCTTCTCACCGAGGAGCCAAGGGGCGGCTGGATCCGCTCCTAGTCCCAGACTTGGTCAACGGTTTATATCTAAAGGGATGAGGTATAGGGATTATGGAAAAGGAGAGAGAATGAGAGAGCGAGACAGAAAGAAGAAAAGAGAAAGATTTCACTGGTTCTGGGTCCAGCGTTGGTCCAGTCAGACGAGGGGTCTGGTTCCAGTAGGCGCGCGCGCATGGGACTTCGGTTTGTGTCCTTTTATCATCCTTGCCCCTTCTTCGGGCAGGCGCTCGACCTCATTAGGCGAATTAGGTGTCATGCGCAGTTTGTGCTTTCAGAACCTTCCGGGAAATGGGTCGGTGGGCTTGGGGGTCATCTGGGGAGTCACTTCCCCTTCCCTGCAGACACGACCCTTGTTTGATCTTTGGCCATGCACGGCGAGCTGCCCTGCTCAGCGTATCGGAACAGCGTATCCCGACACGGAGCTGCGCACCCTGCGGCATGGCCTATCTGTCCTGTTGCTGACCTGGGCTGATCGGCTTCTTTTCACCTGTGGTTCCGTGCCAGGCAGGGTTCGTTGTTGTGCAGAGTTCGTAATTGGGCAGAACTTGCCCCACCACAATGTTTGAGACATGAGGTCTTTCGGTCTCTCACAAGCATGAAACTGGCAGTCAGGAGAAGAGGGCTGTCCTTTGTCCATTCTTCATTTCTTAAGACAACTCAGTCTATCAAATCCCTTTTTTTTTAGGTATAGTAAAGGAATGGCATGCATTTGTTATGAGAAAATACTTTGAAACTAGTAAGTTTAACAAGTAAAATTAGGACTAATACTCTCATTACCCATTCTATTTAATTTATACTTTTCTTTCTGTTTTCAATTTTTCCTTTGCTGTCTTTACCCATAACTATTTCAAGCCTTTGGCTTTCCCTTGTTTTGTGAGAATTTATCTTTTGACAACAACATAAAACAACTGTGAAATATTCTCACAGTCATTCAAAAATCAACAGTTGCCACTTAAAGTGAGCAAATGACCTGAAGTGCTGAAGTTATTTATTTGTTCAAGTATGAGGTGCATTTCACATGTCACGAAGCGCTGAATGTTGGCAACTATTGACTATTTAATGTAGAACAGCACATGATTCATACTACAAATATATGATGCAGCAGGCAGAAGAGTCTAGGTACTCCAATCTACTCACACTTGATCTGCTAAACTATTGGCACTCAGGTTGGCTGTCTGAGCAGAGACTGAATGGCTCTGGAGACTGAATTATCCTTTCCATTTATGAGCTGGTCTACCTAACAATCTGCTGTTAAAGCTGGTGAACACATTGGAAAAGGAGCTGATTTAATTGACAAAATGCTCCCCAGGACTTCTAGCTCAGCATAGACTTAGGAAAATCACGTTTGGCATTACATAAAGCAACTACGAGTTGAAAGGCTAACCATGTTGTATTTTATTCATGACTGGTTGACAGGAAAATAAACACTTCATCGTGCTGACCTCGAAATCTAGCCAGACTATTAAATAGCAACTCACCTTATATCAAAATAACCTGTAATACTGTGTAATAGAGATAAACCTTTGTTGGTCAGCTTCTCCAAATGAAGGATAAATGCCATGAGGAGAATAAGTTTCCATCATCAGCATTTTAGTGTGTCTGATCTGTGAAATATAAATTGCAGTATCATTGATCTAGTGTCATTCTTTTTCACAATAACTTAAATGTATTTTTATAAAGAGAGCTGCTTGCTGTTTTTAAAAACAAACTTCCAAAGCCTAAGAAACATTGGACAAGACAAAGTAAGATAAAAGACATTTTATTATATCCATAATTATTCTTTCTAAAGCAAAAAAAAAGTCTTTACTCTTAGCTTATTAATGAATAGATCACCAATCTCAAACAATGATCAAAGAGACTTACTTAGCTACATCCAGCTGCATTTCATGTTTACAGAGATGAATGTTACATGGTGGAGTAAACAATGACACCCAGTGGACATACTGACTCAAGGCCTGTTTGTGCTGTTTTGGATTTTCTCAGCACAACTATTTCTATTGTTTAGGCAAATTAACTTTGCTATTGTTTTGACTTGGTTTGGGGTTTTTGTTGGGTTTTTGTTTGTTTTTTTGTTTCCCACAGTACTAATGACACAATAGCTGAGTTCTCTTTGGAGCCAAGACACATAAAGCTCCATCCCTCTAACAAGACAAATGATGACCAGTTCATCAATGACAAGAGTCATACATGTAAATCTATACAAACCATGCTTATTAAAGAAACTGACTGTCAAAAAATGTTGGAGCACCAGATGTAGTAGATTGGTATGACAAGGATAGTTAGGGCATATTCATGCTGTTTTCCAGAGTATGAAAGCTGTTGGATTGTTGTGTGCCTTTATGTTAACCTTAGGGAAAAAAAACCTAACAAAAATAAAAACAAAATCAAACAAAAAAACCCAGTCCTCCACCCAAAAAACACCCCAAAGCAAACAACACCAAAGTGGAGCCTACATTAAGGACAAAAAGGATTTTAATGAGTTATGGTTTATCAGGAGATATGGGATATCCGACTCCAACTGAGACCAAAGCAGAAGCCAGGAGCAGCTGACTCTAATGAAACTGGCTAGAAGATGCAGATCTGGAATGTGTTGTCTGGTTCTAACTTGCGTGCTGTGAAACCACGTATTTATTACTCCTGGCTTCTGCGGTGCATCAGTCAGTGAATGATCTCTTGGAACAAAGCTACTATGTCATTTCTGTCATGAGCTGAAACCTTGTCTGATATTATTACAGGCCTTCTCATTGATCTAGAAAAAATGAAGCAATTTTTTGAATAAAATTTGTCTCATAAAATATTGATTTTCTGAATGATACAATTGTAAATCTGGCTTTCCTCTTTTTCTGCCCTTACTTCCCTCTCTGCCTGAAACCACCATACAGGCATCCCAAGACAGTGAAACAATAAGATAAATATGAAAATTTTTTATTTTCCACCTCAGAGCTCAGGAAAAGTAATGCTCCTAATGCTCCTAATGATAAATGTAAGCCAATATCATGGTGCATAGGCCGTAGTAAAAAGGCTTCGCTAAGAACTAAACAATGTCAGGTGGAATTGTTGGTGAAAGGTTCAGCCAGGATGATGCTGTCCTAAGGCATTTTACAAGCGACAGCGAAACTTCGTGCCTGAGGGACACAGAGAGGATTGCAGTGGCTGCTACAGATGGGAGGGTAAAGATCTCCTTCAACAGGTGGTGGATGGGAAAGCCACAACAGAAAGTAGCCCTAGTAATTCCTGAGAGCGAATGAAAAACCTATTACGGACTCTGCTAGGAGTTAGTATCACTGGTAAAGAGCGTGGCTGGTCTGTGCAACCCATCCCCAGTGCACAATGCATGTCATCCTAAATACAATAAAAGCAAATAAAAAAATAACCATATGAACAGATGAGTAGGTAAGGAGGGACCCATTGTAGCTTGTGGGTATTTGTAGTATAAATAATTAATATTGGAGCGACCCATTGTAGCTTGTGGGTATTTGTAGTATAAATAATTAATATTGGAGGGACCCATTGTAGCTTGTGGGTATTTGTAGTATAAATAATTAATATTAGCCAGTAAAACTTTTTAATACTTTCTTACAATACTTTTCCTCTCAACTACTTTGTACCTAAATCTCAAAGTCTGTTTTCACATTGACTCTATCTTACCAAATTAATCTAGGTAATTTCAATACCATTCTCTATTTTAACAATTTCTAACTGTTTCATGCAATTTCTGTTGACTGCCAAATTTTCCCAGAAATAGAGCATCCAGAATGCCCTCCATCATGTACCTTGCCCTGCCATCAGTCTAAAGACCTATGATAGACTACCCATGATTTATAAAAAAATCCATTAGATTCCAAGATAATAGAACCAAGGTAAATGTTAATTATTGAAAATGGTGAAAGAGAGAAAGACTAAGATTTCCAATTCATGTTGCGAAACTGTTCTAGTGAGATGATTCCTGTGTCCTTATGAATACCTGTAAACTCATTACTAATGATGCCTGCTGAAAAAGTTCTGGTGACATTTCTATTGAGAAATATGATCACAGAACAATTCAAGCTGTGAAGGGACCTGGGAAGCCTCTAGTCCAACCTCGTGCCCAAAGCAGGGCAGCTCTGGGGTCAGCCCAGGCTGCTCAGGGCTTGGACAGGTTGGGGCTTGAAACCCTCCAAGGACAGAGATGGCACAGACTCCCAGACCGACCTGCACCACTGCCTCGCTGTCCACGTGGGGAACCAGTTTCTTTTTTTTACCCTGTCTGAAACTCTATGACTTCGGTTTATGCCTGTCTCTCAAATAGTACCCGTGGCTAACAGAGGAAGATCATACCCCAACTCAAATCAGTGAAAGTTTTGTGACTGGTTCCCATAAGAACACGGTATTTCCCTTTTGCTTGTTTTCATTAATGTGATTGCCTGTTCCATACCGAGAGCAGGTCTCCATGGCCACAGTCTTCCTCAGAGTGAAGATGAATCAGATGAGTCTCTGAATTCATATGCTATTGTCTTTGTTTATTCTGCTTTCTTTACAGCCTCCTTCTACAAATTAGACATGAAATACTCATGACAGTAAAGACCGGGGAATTCCAGATCTTCAGATTCATTAAACTATATCTCCTGTGGGATACATTGGACAAGCTTTTCATTTAAAAGGCAAGTGAAATCAAACTGTCAGTTCTGTTCAGTAAGAACCAAATGAAGAACAGCAACAATGACAACAACAAAAAGTAATCGTAACGGCAACAGCAGCTGTCTCTTCATGGGGTGCTCATGAGACACTGTACAGAGCTTTTCTCAAAAAAAAGAAAGAAAGAAAAAAAATCTTAAAAAAAAAAACAAACAAAAGCAACACTAGAAACAAGCCATCTATAAAAGAGCCCTTATTTTCGCTCCCAAATTGCTTAAGGGATTTGTGAAACGTACTGCTGCTACGGCTGTCACCCACACTTACCTTTTCTCCGTTAGGGAGCACAACTGAGACCTTCATCTCTCTATATGGCCCTGCCAGCTATGCCATGTGTTGATTTAATTATAGTATTACACTGACGTGTCCTGAGAAAATGCTCTGCAACTGGGCAGGATGACTTTCATTCTGGGAGTAGGAGAAAGCCTCATCTGTCACAGGGATGGCATTTTTTAACAGATTATTATTTACTTTTTAAGAACAGCCCACAATTACAATAAAAGTAATAGCTTATTGATGTCACAGGAACCCATATGTATCTATAAGTCCACATTTAATATTCCCTTTAATGCACATTCTCATAGTTTTATTTTATTCATTTGAAGGAACAGAAAGATGGAAATGGCATCACTGAGTTTTCCCTTCTCTTTTTTCTTACGATTCCATTTTCTCATTGTCCAAACTACTGCTTCCCCCCCCCCCCAGAATCTTATGGCCACAATTCTTGCCAGCATAAGGGACAAATGGGGGTTGAAAAGAAAAATAAGCAATTTTTCATGCAATAATGCGAGGGAAAACCAAAAAGGCAGAGGCTTGCAAGTAAGTTGCACAGGCTTCTGTGCAAGGGCTGATGTGCTGTACTCAGGGAGTTTAATAAAAGCACTAGGGAGGCGTGAGAGCAGCATGAACAGAACTGTGTGTCTATCACCACTCCCAGCTGGATCCTCCAGCCAAACTAAATTTAGGAAGTACATGTTTTGGCTTCAACAGTGAGTCATATGATAGTGATTATTTTCTTATTACTCAAAATTTGGAGGCTGCGAAGGATAAACAAGAGATAGTAATTTTCTTTGTTTGCTACAAAGGAATGTCACAGCTTTTGATACAATGCCTTCTCAGAAATATAAATCCTGATGCTACAAAACTTCAGAAAATGCACGAATAATAAGCATGTGAATGCTAAAGCTATCTGGAGTATTACTTTTTATTGTATTTGTTTGTTTGTTTGTTTACCTATGCTGGTCACCATTTTTCTCTTCGTTGGCACAATTAGTGTATATAAGATATGATACATGCACATCTACAACCTGGCCATAACAACAATTTTTAGATTGCAGACCCCGCTCTATAACATTAGTGTACACAGCCTTATGATGTGTCACCTCCTCTTCGCCTTTTAAACGAGGAAATCCTAAGATATTTTTTTTCCCTAATAATTTAATCTGTTTCCTTCTGTCATGTTTTACATTATAAAAGATATAAAAGATAGGGTCAGTTTATAGCAGCTGGGTTTGAAATTCATACCATATTGAATTCTAATATCTTTTTACTCTTAATTCTTTAACTATCATCCTAAAAGACATATTAAATCAATTTCTCAATTGTTACATTAACATTCTCAAATGTTAATTAATTTAATATTCAAAACATTTTGGATACTAGCAGGAGAGCCTGAAGTTTCTCAAGACTATAACAGTTGTGGAAAAATCAACTCTTTTAAAACAGACCAGGATCTGATATCTCAAAAAAATGAAGCATTCTGGAAAACGTGGGCTATAACCATCTCAATCAGTAAAATGTAGATAATGATTTTTGTCATGCTACAAGGATGATGTGAAAATTAATCTGTTAACAAGGACAAGATAATGATCTTGTCAGTTAAGCATTATGAAGCATTGATATTATTTTGCCTGTCAATCTTTCCAGTAAGATCCTTATTCATTTTCCTGAGACGGAAGACCAAAGTTTTTGAGATAATAAATTTAGGGGAATGTCTTTAGTGCTTCGTTGGACTTTTTCAGCAAAGTCCCTGTCCTCTTGGCTAGGAAGAATTGCATTATCTTTGAAGTGTTAAAGTAAACTTTTCAAAAAGCTGTGTCAAGCAAACTTTAGTCCCAATGAGATCAGTAGGTATATTGGCCCCATCAGATGTAAATGTAGAAGATCAAGAATGAGCACTTCTGGAAATCCCATTCTGACTAGTTTCCAGGCTGATTTAAAAAAAGAAAAAAATCTGTTGGTTGGTTTTTCTTTGGTTGTCCTTCCCCCCAGGCTATGTAATTCCATGAAGTATAAGATGGAAGAAAATATTTGTTTGTAGGAGTTCTACAGGCACAGATGTATGTGCAAATACGTCTCTAAGTTTTTATGGCAATGTCTGTGCACATCTGTGATTGTACTCACACACATACATGCACTAACGCTTTTATGCTAGAGACTTTCTCAGTCCCTCTTCAGTGTTCAGTTTTAGATATTCACTAAGGCAGTGATGGAGTAGAAATTATACAATAGTTCATCTGAGAGCAATAAGGTCCAGTTTTCTACCCTTGCTCCACATGAGTTGAAATTCTTAAGTGGTACACGGGCACTAACATTCCTCTCAAGCCCAATAAATGCCGTAACTTCTACGTGCCAGAGTCTCCGCAGATGAGTGGACATGTGAGAGCTGTGAATTTAAAGCCATCTCAGACACAGTGACAAACAGGACACGGGCCTCCTGCACTTCAACCACATGAAGTAAAGACTGGGACAGAGATACTTTCTCAAAGTCTGATGCAGCCACGTTAAGTCCAGGATCAAACCCGGAGCTGTGAATTCTGAACTGGAGAAAGACACTTCCATCTTTCCCACAGCCAGGAATCTACGGAAAGGACCTTGGCAACCTGCAGATATGCAAGTGCCACTGGAGAATTGTCAAAGGACCTTCCTACCCTCATAGGCACTCTGGTGTCCTCAGCCACCCTAACACTTCACTTAAACTGACCTCTAAAACCACCTTCTCTACAAGTGTTCAGACAAACCCCCTGTAGCTCAGAGGATCCTGCTCTGTTAGGCAACTGCTGCCTTCCTACACACAGTGATGCTGGAATCCTTGAAGCATAACTCTTAATTGCAGATCCTGATGTCATTCCCTGAAAGGGACTTTAGTCAGTCACTGATCCTCACCATTTGCTTCTAGGTATTTTTAAACAACTCCCTGCTCAACAATCTGGCTCCCATGGATTCCAGTTTTGGTCATTATTCTCTCCATTCATTGTAGCCTGTTTATCCATCTCAAGCTAGGCAGCAAGTCATTTAAAAGTTAATCAGTGCAGTGCTCAGCATTTCAATAGCTGTCTCCTTTATGTGTCTAGACATTAGTTGAGGAAACCAACTCAAAGAAATGAGCTATAGTTGCTGCCTGAAACCTCATACCTCACCCCTTCTGAATTTCACAAACGGTTCATCAGGAAGCTTGTGTTCCAGACCTTAAGTTTATTCCGAGTAAAATGCAAAACCAAAAGAGATCATTTTCCATGCAGTTCACAGCAATGCCAGTTTCAAAAGGAGAGATGAATTTGTAAATTTTCCATCACCCACAGGAGGAACTGATCGTGTATTATTTTTTCCCATTTAGGATCAAAATTTTATGAGAACTGCTGTACCATTAGATGACTTATTAAACTGGAACTCTAAACATTCACCTAATCCTAATCAATAAGTAGATATGAGCATCATTTGACTTATTTTTAAACAAGAGCAAATGTTTCTATGGCTGACAGGGAGCATTAAAGAGCAAATAAGCTCTAGAATTTTAGACACATTTACACGTGAAATGTATTAAAAAAAACCCAGCGTATAAAACACAAACAGTGGTCTGTTTGCTGTGTCTAGTATAAGCAAATAAATCCCGTTGACATCTTTGGGAGTTACATAAGACATAAAGAGAAATTAGATACCATTTGTTTTTGCCTGAAGTCGAAAAAATGGTATTCATGATGTACCTCACTTTCGTATCTCCTAAGCATTTATTAGTTATTGCTTGTTCCTTCTTGTGTGTTTGTTTCTGTACCTCTTGTATAATTGGTGGGATTGCTGCATAACATGTTCATTTATAACTGTTTCCAGGAAAATTAAGCCCTGGATTTCATTTTCTAAATAAATGTTTTATTAACCAAGGTAATTATATCAGAAAGTATTAAATTCTCCAAAGAAGTAAAAGCCCATTTCTTCAACCTCTCTTTCTCTTTTTCTTTCTTCCTTCTTTTTTTTTTTTTATAATGAACAGGAATTAGAGCTGCAGCAGGGTGGAAAGAATGCAGTCTAGTGTGCAAAAGCTCTCTATTGAAAAAAAAAGAAAAACCCACACCAAAAAGGCCTTCAACTCCTTAGAACACAAGAAAATAGTATGCATAAAATCACTGGAGGTATAAAACAAACAAAAAAGTATTTTAAATGCTAGTTTTGTAGAAGCTCACAAAGTTTCTTTCTTTTTTAATTAGTTACTCTTACTAATGGAAAAATAAGCAAAAATATAATATTCAGTACTTCATTATCAGTCCCTTAGTTAAGGGAATATTAGCAAGTCAGTGCACTGTTACAGTTTTACTGGCTTAATCAAGAGACCAAAATAGCAAACCCCAACATTTTTACTGTACTTAATTTAAGTGGGCAATCAAGGCCGCATCTGGTTTTCTGGCTACATCTCATTCTGAGAAGGAATGTTGCCTCATAGCATCTCTGATGTTATTAAACGGTAGCCTGAGCTTCTTCCATTCTCAGACAGCCAGTTTCTCTTCCATATATTCTATCACTTACAAAAAACACATGAAGGTAATACAGAAAACAACCCTTTATAATTACTGTGTCACTATTTTTATTAAATACTTACTTAGTCAAACGTGTTATTTTGGTTTCATTTTGCCATTCTCTAGATGTGATTTTCCTATGATAGGAAAAAAAAAAAAAAAGAGAAAAAGAATGGGACATTTGGCTGTGCTTTCATTTTTTAAACTCTGAAGTGGGAAATGTTTGAAAATTTTCCATGGGAACTTTTTCATTTTGGGAAGTGCTGCTTTCATGGAATAAAAATAGTTCATTGGGAATATATTAGCTAGAATACATTCTTCACTGAAACACTGAATCATAGCAGTTTTTTACAGTGTACTGCAAAGCAAAATCGGTGACAATTCTTTCAACAATTTGCATGGGGGGTTTTTGCCTGTCAAAATGTGTTCTTTGTAAAATCTGAAATGTTTCACATGTAAATACAATTTTTGATGAAAACAATTACCTTTAAGGAAGAAAAAAGTTAAATAAAATGCCCAGCCTTTCAGAATGGATATTCTGCCACAATTATTTGGGGAAACTTTCAAAAGGTTGCTTTTATTCCTCTACAACATAAAAAACCTTTTTATTATTAATCTAAGATCTCTGGCCAGCTTTAGTGAAAATACTTTCTTAAAAAGCAAAGAAACAAACCAACACCTCTTCATTATAAACATTCCAGTAATGTTTGAAATACTATCACAGAATGAAAGTTTCAATCCTTTTAATATTTTTTACTATTCCCACGTAGTTCTAAATCTGGGTAAATTTTCAGGTTCAGATTTTAGTTTTGTACTTATTTTATTACTTTTTCCTACTTTCTCTAAATTATTTCTAAATCACTGTTTCTTTCCAGAGTGAGGTTATCTCAATTTGCTGTCCTTGGGAAAGAAGACATTCAAACAAAACCCCATGCCAATGCAAATTAAAATGTTGAAATGTAAAATTTATTTACTAGTACCTGCATAAGCCTTGCCTGTACAACATTTAGCTTTATGTTTAGTGGAAAAAGTGCAAGACTGGCAAACAAGGACATTTAATCTTGATTTGTCTAAAGGCACACGAAGAGTAACAGTTCTGGCTGCCTTTCCAGTGTACCTCAAGCAAGACCTGGAAGGACCACCTGCAAAGATGACATGAGAATGAAAATTGCTTAGTCAATTTAGTAATTGGCTTTTCTATATGAAATTGCCAATTTCATTTAGAGGAACAATTACTGGCTTTTAAGTTGGTGGTTTTAGCACATAAACTATGTTTACTAGGAAATGAGCCGAGCCCAAGGAGTCATTTTTCCGGGGTATGATACAGGAATTGCATATAGCCAAGCCTCCATCATTCTTAACTTAAAATGGGTAACAGAGTGAGCAAATATACAGGGAAGTTCTTTGCTAAGTCAAGTTGTTTGTCGTGGTGTCAGTGTGAGCATTGGTGTAGAGTGGGCAACAGAGCGGCAAGGTAAAGAAAAGCCGCACTGTGCGGAGTTCATTGGAAGAGTTAGTGATGATTTAAGAATGATATACCGCTGTCTCACAGAGGCTACACGAAGGCAGCTCTACACTTGCCACTCAAGCTTGTCATGTAAAATAAATAATCTCCCACCTTCATGTACGTGTTTGCTTAAAAAATAAATTAAAATTAAAATTAAAACTAAAATTATTAACAATTTCAGGCTGAATTGTCAGCTCTGGATCTTGGGGAAATGACATGGACAGTTCAGGAGATTTTCTAGAGAGACTTAGAAAGTTGTAGTTTTCATTATTCTACTTCCAGGCTGAAATTCTGGTACCACTGAAGCCAGCTGCAATTTTGGCATCTGCTTCTTTAGGGTCAGATCTCATCCATAGCAAAAAGATATTTCTTACTACAGTCTCCCTAGTTCTATTTCTTATTTAATTCCCTCTGCTTGTATTTCTACAGAAAAAATGTAAACTTCAGACCATGAAGTCTGTTCCTATTAACACCAGATAGAAGGTGAGAAGTAGAGGTATCCTGGGTCGTACAGATACAATTGCTTGAATTGTAAACCAAACACAGCTGTAGAGAAGTAAAAGGCTCTCACACATGATGGAAATGCTATCATTTCATGTCTTATTTATCTATACCCATTTATACAAAAAATTAAATAAATCTTTGTCAACTTCTAGATGAGCTCAAAAGGCTAAGAGCAACAATTTAATTTACAACTTTTTCCTAAATCCATTTTCTGCCAAATATTTTTACAAGCTGTTGCCTAACTCAATTTGTGAAAATGCCACTTAGCAATGGGAAAACTGAAGTTGCTTTTGGGAAATTCTATTGAATTAATTACATATGGTGTCTAATTTCTTTCTGGTATGGAATTCTAGTATATATTAGTCATTTAAAATGTGCTGCAGTGAAATGTAGTTTTTATTTTTTAGGTTTTTTTTTAAATTAAAAACACTGCTTGGTACAGAAAAGATGTTCAGCAAAGACAGCTTTTTCTCTGGCTTTATGGACAGAGCAGTGACGACTGCATTGGTATTACTGTACTCTTAAAACCTGAAAACCAATGTGTTAAGCATAGAACAAAAGACCAGGGAATAAACTGGATAACTGCTCTGTATTTTCCAGTGGAATCTCTTGAAATTGTTCTTTTTTTCCTTAAGAAACTAGAGGTTAGAACAGGAATGCAAAACCCAGAAGCTGTGAATTGGGGTACAATAAACCCCATAAACTTCTCTGTTAGATTATGGGTTTCTCAGTGTAGAACACAGTAACAAAGTCCAAATAATGATCGCTTCCAGTGCAGGATTTATAAGAGAAATTGAGATAACTTTTTAGATGAGTGATGGCTAAGGTTGATTTCCGTCCCCCCCGTCTCCCCCTCCCCCGATACTCTGTTTTGGCTTTAGCATTGCTCATGAGTGATTTACAATGTGTTCTGAAAGGCAATCTTCAAAACGCAGAAGTAGAGAGAACAAAACTCCACAGAAAGCTCCGTCTTCAGATCTGCTCAGCCAAGACTGTTCCAAGGGAAGCAGCTTTCTGGCCACTGCATTGCTCCCTGGACCAGCCTCAAAGGCGCCCAGCCTTTCATCACATTCAGCTTTAATGTTCCCATATTCTTCTTTCTTCTGTTATGCCATCTGGAGGTGGCTAGAGAAGAGTAAGCCTATTCCATTCTTTTTATCAATTTTTTACCTATAGCCTAAGCAGCCGGTGAGAAGAGCAAAAGCCTTTCAAGAACATTTTTTAGAGGCCTGGAAGTTCTCTTACCGGCACTCTGGAGACAGGAGGACATAGCCTCGCAACCTAGGCTGGAAAAGAAGAAACTTCTACAGAATCTTTCCATTTCGAAAAATGTAGATATTCTTCCTGTCATTTCTGACAATAATCGTGTGCATATTTCAGAACCTTTAACTACGGTACTTTCTCTCCAAAGAATCACCTTTGTAGGCGATAACTTGAATTCTAAAGAAATGAGCAATCGGTTCTTTAGCAAACATGGTGTTCTTCTCCACTTGCATATTTTCCCTTAGTTATAGTGCGTGCGCTGAAGTGAGGAAGAAAAGCAGTATGAGCCAAAATATTTCCGACTGCATTTAAGGTCGCTGTGTAATGTCAGCTTCTCAGGGAACATTAAGCTGCATTTTTGAACAGGCAAAATATATTTGCTTAATCATTTCTCTGTAGTTGCAGCGACAGTTTGGAGACGTGTTTTACCCTGGTAGCTGAATTATGGAGCATTAACAACTGAAGTTATTTCTGCAGGATACTTCAGAGTGTTAATGATCTGATGAACCCAAAGACTTGGCATGAGTCTGACACTCTGGAAAATGATTAGAAAGTTTAATGATTATTTCATCTGTGTCTAAAACATCTGCAGAGTTCTTTGAAACTCAGAAACAATGCTGTGACCTGGGCCTGCCCTTTGTTGATATTCCGAGGAGAAAATGTTCTTTCACTTATTTCTGATTGCATTCACTTCAAATCAAATTTAAAATAAAAAGAAAGATGAGAAGAAAAACAATAAGGAAAAGATCCTCTCCCATTTAAAAAAAAAGTTAGGAGTTAATAAAAAAAAAACATTTTTCAAACTCTGACTGGAATATAAATTATTTTTAAAGTCCTTAGGACCATAAGATGTAGATAAAGATTTGTTCATTGTCATTAATGTTTCTGAACAAGGTCTTCTGACAAAACATTTCTAGTTGGAAAATATTATTCAATGAGCCTGAAAGAGTTTATGGGAAAGGGTTAGAGTTACCCCATTTCTTAATATAAATACAACAAATATGAAAAAAAAAATTCAAAGCTGTCAGGACATTTTCAAAATTAAGAATACAGGAGGACAGCTCCCAGTATCTAAAAACTTTTAATTTGAAAATATAAAAGAGATAAAATAAAAAATTCATCATTTAAGATTTTAAATTGTTTATCTATAGAAGCCTTATTTATTATACAATAATTGTTTCTAATAAACTGTATTTGATTTCTAGAACCGAGATAAAAATGTTTCAATTAACACCAATTAAATTTTGTAGTGAAAGTACATATTCTACATGTATTAAACAAATGGTTTTGATAAAACTTTATGGTGCCACTCATTATATTGCCTATGTTGTTCTTTAACTCGCAAGTATGGGCTCAGAATAGTTGGGCTAAAGTCTTTGGAAGTGGCTGAAAAATAGGGCAGAGAGATTTGAGATGTGGTGAAAGGAAGACTAGTTTTAGAGAATATCTAACTTAAAGAAAAAACTGTTGAAGGAAGACAGAGACTCAGTCCCTTGTGTGTAGATAATATTTGATTGATAAGACTCCAATTAGCCTTAATCCACTTCTTTATTTAAAATGAAAGGATGTTTTTAAACATTCTTCATGTTTGTTCTGGAAGGCGATTATATACGTTAGTCACTAAGGAATGTGAATTTTATTTCAATCTGAACCTGACATTATTTTTTTGATTTCTGGAACAAAGGTGTATAAAACAGGCGATGAAATGTACTGTATATGACAGTTTGAGAACAGATGTGTATTTTATATGTAAGGACTTCAATAGCTGTGAGTTCTAACTGCTTTGCTTATGTGAAATAAAAGTGTAAAAATAGTTTTCAGCAGCATGGCTGGTTTATGCCAAAGAACGTCAAATGACTTTTTCTTCAGGTTTAGGCTTGTAATTATACAACACTGTGGATTTTGTTGCAGGTTATTATTTCTTTTGAAACTGATGCCAGCAAGATGCATTTCAGTGACCAACAACTCTTTCCAATACAAACTCTGTAAAATAGCAAGGTTTTACCATGTGTATTTCTTTTTATCTTCGGCCTAGACATCTTATGCAAGAGGGAGACTCTAGCTCTTGCATCTCTCTGTTTAATTACCATGACGAGACTAGATTTTTTGGTATTCTGCTCTTGTTTCAGAGAGAGGATTTATTACAGGATGACTTGTTAAATTATCCAGTCATAAGTGCTTGAATGTTCATCACATGAATGGAAGTAAATAATCAGCTAAGACTATGATTTGTCTGATCAGTACTGTGAATGTTACCGAGCTGTGGAATTTAGGTGACACTAGTGACGAACATTATGCTTTCTCATGGTGAAAAATTACATGAGGGACTCAAGGTCTCCTGCTCTGAGGTTTCTTCTCTCTTTTCTTACTTTGTCAGATGAAAATCCATGGCTTTCTGCTAACTCCAGTGTAAATTTTTCCCTTCCTGTGATTAAGTGCTGCAAATAAATTGGATTTTTAGGTCTCTGTAAGCTTTGATAGACTTTTTCTGAAGCTAAGAAATAGGGAAATAGAGAGTGATGAAGAATGCTTTTAGTACTCAAATCTTGGGAGCACTATTCACAACATAATTCACAGTTCAAATCACTACCGGTGATTTCCTTTTAAAGCTTCATCCACTTTCCTTTCCAGGGGCCCAGACACGTTGCTTGGCACTCTCATTTTGGCTTCCAGTACAACCTATTGCTGTGGCAGCTTTTGAAATTTTTTATCCTTTTAGAAATATTTCTTGAGATGGAATTTAAAAAGACAACTGCACACTGCAGGGGGCTCTTTAGAACCTGATGTGTAAGCAGGGAATTCAAGGTAGACTAAGAGAAAGACTTCTCTTCTGAAATTGTGTTTTAGGCCATTATTGATACTAAAAAAGGAGGGTCAGAAACTTTCTTGCAGGCAATGGGAAAAAAAAAATCAACACCATAAACTTTGGATAAGAACCATGATATGTTTTTAACCAATATTACAAATATTCTAGTAATACTAGTTATTTAACAGTCCTAGTTAACTACTAATGTTATTTAATGGATATATGAGCAACATAGTTAAGTATCCTGTGTTACCTGGCAAATAGTCAATAAAACCCGTACTTGGCTGAAACTTTCAGAAACTCACTCAGTGGTATATTTCCCTTCTTCCTGGCTGTAAAATTCTCCTGCTGGGCTGATGTGATGGATTGACATGTTTTTCCCAGCTGTCGTAAATAAGATCGGTTCTGGATGCTTGGTGCCCCCAGGCCGGCTGTCTTTTCCTCTTGTTTCCTTGCTGTCACTTGGCCAGCTAAAAAGAATGTCTTCTCTGCTCTTCTTCTCTTGGATCTCTGTTAGGCTCTGAAGGGTCACAAGTGGAGCAAGACCACAAGCAAAATATTAAGAATAATCTCAGTGAGAACACTGTTGGTTTTTTTAAGGGATACTCAATTTTCAACATAGACATACCAAAGATTTGTACTGGCAGAAATAAAATCACTGTTAGCCCAGAACTACTCTCCATCTCAAACTGCCTAATTAATCTCAGGCAAAAATATTACCCATAAAATATCCATATGATAATAATACCCATAGATACCCAGGATGTACTGGAGAGGAGGAAATTGGTATTTGTTGCATAGAGTAACAGGAAAGAAGCAGATACTTACACATAAAAGTGAAATCCTTTGTAAAAAATCATTATTTTTATTTTGTATTTCAAAATTTTGAGTCTTATTCCAAATTGAAAAAAAGGAAATGCCAACTATCAATGAGCAAACATAGAAAAGTTTGCTTGTTTTAACTTACAACTTTCACTTGCAATATTTTCTGAGTTATTATTTATTAACACAAAAAAGTAGGTACAAATTTAGGTCACAAACAAATATGCCTAGTCTCAATATAACCTCCCAGACAACATTTTTAATATATAATTAACCACTGTAGAAGTTAGCTTCTAGACAATGAGTCTTCCTAACAGAGAGAGACTGAACATCAGATGAAAATACAATACTTGATTCTAATCAACAGCTTTAAACCTCTGTGAGTTTTTCGGGGGAGTGTATTTTTTTCCTCCATCAAACTTTAAAATTTACCTAGACTGTGTTTAGAGTTACTGCCTAAGAGTAATAGCGCATTCTGGTTTTAAATAAATCTTTTTTTTTAACAAACCTGCCAGTACTCTTAAAAAACTTTTGACCTTATATGAAGTATAATGTTGTTCTGGCTTTTCTCAAGACTAAACTCTAGGAAATGTCTTTTGTTCCAAGAAGTGGATTTTACTAGTATTTAATGAATTCTGGGACTCATCACCAGGCCCTGACCATAAATAAGTTTATGAACCGACTACCTGACCAGCGATTTTAAACACCTGCCAGTCAATGTCTTTCTTGTTAGTACAAATGTCAGAGACTACTAAATTCTCTCTGATGCTGTTGGTATTTCCTGAAAATCTATGTGTTTGCAATTGTAACCTGAGAGTTTTTAAAGAAAACATGTAGTCTTTAATAGGCATGGGATTCCAGGTCATTAAATTTTACATTCTGAAGTCATTGTTGTTTAATTATCAGCTAATACTGAGACTCCTCTGACTCTTTTAATAGGATGGAGTGCATTGAAATGGATTAGCAGTAAAGTACAGTTTCGCTTTTAGAAATGCAGTTTTTGTTTGACTAAACTTGGAACTGGCACTAAAAGCAATTTAAAAAAAAAATGATGAGGATATGTAGCAATTTGTTATCAGAACTGCAAATAAATCACAAGATTCTTTTTTAGCTAAGTAAAATATGGAATACTCAAAGTTAAAATATTAAATTACTAATATTCTGTTTCCTACATTGTGTCAGAAGAAGATGAGAAATTTGGCCTACATGGAGCATCTGATTTTGTTTTGTTCGACAAGTCGCAGTTGGATATTGTTTCGGATGTGCATCAAAGTATGGAAATGTCAAAAACTCCTTGATGGAGTTTTGTGGTATTCTGCACCAGATAATACCTAATCTTACATAAAGTAATTACATCATCATCATCATCATCATCATCATAATTTCTAAGCGTCTTCCTTTAGAAAATGAAGCAAGATTGTTGACATCTGCCTTATAGTTTTGTTCTTGTCCTCCTTTTGTCTCCTGCTCTGCACAGAGCCAAGTATTGTCTTTTCCTGACAGCAGTTTACTACAGAGAAAGTGCAGACTGGACATAGTCAAGTTTAAGATGTTCCTTTTATGTTCCATTTCATTGCTTTGAGACAAATCGCAAGTAATTTTTTTATGTGCGGATAAGCATTGCTTTTACAATAGGAAGTTTCAGTATGTTGGAGAAGTGGAGTCGTTCCAGCACAGTGAACATAGTCAGCTTGTGGGTAAATGTTCAGGTAAGTGTTGTCAAAAATATCGACGTGTTGAAAATAAGTAGCTGAAACAAAAAACGTGTTTGAATTTGTAGGTACAGTTTGAGCATCTATTTTAGACTCTTTTTGAATTAAACTAAGCAAAGACATTTGAAGACCTGTGCTGTAGGACCTGCACTTGAATTAATAGTCTTTGTAAAACCACTGGGAAGAGCGAAGGTGCTTGCAGTATCCCACTCTCCCAAGCAACTATATTATTGCAAACTTGCATTCTCCTAACCCTGGTGGATTCAGTCCCCCAAAATTACAAAATTAGAATACAGATTGGACAAAAAAAAGTGCATAGAACAGAAGCCACATGGGCAATGTGAAAGGGAAGCTCCCAAACAAGAAGTTCTCCCAGCTTCCTTAGGGTCAAGGAACAGCAGTCTGGTCAGCATGAAAAAAACTTGGCAGACAGACTTCTTCCTTTTGGAAAAGTAATATTATGTGCATATTTGTTGAAATGTAAGAAGCCAAAAAAAAAAAAAAAAAAAAAAAAAAGCAAGGATGAATTCCTGCCTCACATTGTGTAATGCCTGCATTTCCTAATTTTATTTTCTTTCTAAAAGTAAAAAGGGGAACAAGTATAGCCTAAAAGTACATAAGCAGCGGACTGACAAGCCACAAAACAGTAGGACTTACATGGGTGTCCATCCCCATTGATTTCAACACTTGATGATCTATATAAAATTGCATACACTGATATGCTGGGATTGGATTATATCAGAAGAAAATAAGATTAAATCTATTTATTTATTTTCTGAAGTCATTGTCTGAAATCCATGAGACAATTATAGAAGTTCAACTTATTCCTAAGTAAAGACTGAGAAGTAACCATTTCTTCATAAGTAAGAGATATAATTTAGCTAACAATTAGTATCAACAATTAATGCAACGAACAAATCTGAGTCAAGCTTTTATAGTTTTGATGAAAGATGCTTATCAAAAATATTATTATTCATTTACAGTACATGTTCTAAATCCCTAAAATATTGCCTAAACAGCAATTTACTTGAGAAAATTGATGCATTAATCTGCAGTAAAGGCTAAGGTATCTATTACTTCATATCAGCTCAATCAGTTTATATGTATCTGTAACAAACAGTGAGTAAAAATTGTTTTGTTTGCTTCTAACAGCTAGAAACACTGTAAATTAATTCACATAACAGAGAAGTTCTAGACCTTTATGCAACACAGTTTTTCGTGCCAAACATACACCCAGTTTTGTGTTATAAAAACACCACTCTGGAGGGCCGTAGTAAACCCCTGAAATTATTTGGGGCACTCTGAAATGAAAAATCACACAAAAGAGCAATTTTGGTTTAGGGCCACAGAGCCACTAAACAGACTCAGTCAGAGGCTAAATCGTGTGGATTAAGCCAGTCTGTTCCAGAGTGAGCTAATTCACAGCACTATGGTTGTAAATTCATTATACCATTTGACTTTTGGACTAGCAACTTGTCCTTTGACTTTTTTCTGTTAGCAGTATAACTTCAGCAGCCTACGCGCATCTGCCCTTCACCTGTGACTTCCTGAAGGATGCTGGATTTTGAACAACTTCTCAACACTTGTGCTATACCCCATGTGTCTGATGACCTCTATTCGCAATTATAGGACTGTATGTGAGCGACTTGATGAGTTTGGGGCCTCCAGGTGGAAAAGAAGCATTGATAAACTGGAGAGGGTCCAATGAAGGTCAGCTAACATGGCTGGGGGCTGGAGCACATGATGTGTGAAGAGAGGTTAAGGGAACCATGCTTGTTGGACAAGCAATTGTTCCTCATTCGCTCAAATACAAGAGGTTATTAAATCAAGCAAGTCCAAAATAAATAAAATCTAGTTTTTCACACAACATGTCATTATGCCATAAAGCTTCCTGCCCCACAGTATTGTGGATATTAAGTCTATCTTACTTCAAAAAATGGTTGGAAGAAAATAAGAAAGAAATCTCTAACAAAACCACTAAACAGAAAGATGCACTTTCTGTCTCAGAAAGAAATCCTGACTTTCAAATTGCTGTAGACTGAAAGAATCCTGAGAAAGTATTCCCATATACTTGTTGAATCCTTTCAGTCTTCCTCAGGCATCTGATGTCAGGTATCATCAAGAGTTACGCTGGATGGACCTTTAATCTGATGTGGTACGGTTGTTCTTACGTGTCACATCTTTGAGAACCAACACGACAGGCGAAGGAGGAGAGGGGGTCCAGACCATTCCCAGTGGAAAGATAAATGACTTATGCATTTACACTCTGCTCCACTATACAAGAGTGAAAACCCTGATCAATTTGAGCAAAGGGAAAGAGAAGAAAGATTCCGCTTGAATCAAGCAGGCAGCTGAAGAGCCAAGTATGTGGGTGAGCTCTGAAAACTGGAGTTGTTTATTGAAGCACGTCATTACAACATGCACAGTGTTGGCTGTTGAAGTACCCCTGCTGGGTCGGGGTAGGAAATTTGGTTTTCCATTCTCCCACTGTAGAGATGTGTCACTGTTCTGCATCAATATTCTTGTGTTTGAACCATCTAGGTTGGGGGCTAATGAAAAACAAAGGGCTGATAATCGGTGTTCTCAAAATGCAGTGAATTAAAGAATGACAGAAACAGTTGGAGGTTCTTTGTATTGTTCTTGGCTAAGAATTTGATTATCCAGCCAAGTTATGAAAGGAAAATAAAATACTTTCCTGACAATGTTAAACTGTTTAAGAGTACCTAGAGACTGAAAACTAGACATAGTTAAGGAAATAACTGAACACTGATTAAGTTCCGGTGGACAATTCGGAAGTTTATTCCATTAAAATTTATAATTTGTAGATAAATCTTGTTTCCACATTTTGATTTACGTTTAAGAATAATTTAGAAAAAGCACTCAGAAATGTGGTGAATTATAATGCTGCACAGATTCTATAATGTCTTTATGCTCAGCAGGAGACAAGGAATTTGCAAAAGAATTACTGGCACTAATACAAGATAATTTGGAGATAATAAATCCTAATGCTTTGGGAAAAGGAATAATATACATTACATGGGCTTCTGCAAAAGTATGTCCCATCGTTTTTCCAAATCCATATCAACCCAGTTTACAAGGACATTGCTTTCTCATGCATAATAAAAAGAGTAACTAGGGAGTTACTTATGTTGAAGGATATTGTAAGATTGCTGTTATGTTACTATTATTATTATATACTGATACGAATACAAGCAGTGTGCTATATAATGATAAGAATAAAATTAAGCAGATGATTATTTCTTTAGTTCCTTTTTTATATTGTATCATTATTATTATTATTACAAACAGAATATTGACATTAATCTAAAAAGCAGATGCTATTTGCTGTTAGAGATCAAAATAATGCTTTTAGAAAAATAAAACTTTTTAAAAAGATCAAAGAACTTGCTGCTGGCTGATTAATTTGATTATTTTTTCTATAATCAATTAAATTTTAATGCTGGTTTTGGTTATGCTCATATAGAACATAGATAATTAACAGAATTCTGCCAACTCTTCACCGTGTTTAATGACTTGCATGCTTTTTCTGCTCTGTACCCTGTCTTTCCTTCCAGCTTAGGAGTTACTTTATCTATTTTTGTGTATTCAAAACAAGTCCCAATTCTGATTACAGCTTTGGGGAATTGCATAAAATTGTCCACCACCAGCTGAATGCGGTCGTATAAAGTGTTTCTTTAGTGGTGCCTTGCTGATGACCTTACTGAATTTTCTCTAATGAGTCAAATAACATGCAAACCTCTGTCTCTAGCCTTGGCAAATTTTTAATGCCATTTCCCCTTCTAATTCTGTTTTGCATGAAGTCAAGGATAAAAAAAGCCCCTTCCAGGAGACAGTGCAATTCCACTTGCATAACTCTGCATACCACATCTCCAAATCTCTCTTCCTTCTCCTCCTTTTCAACAACTGTTGAAGTTGCCTTTCTCCAACATTGTCAGTCAACACAGCCAATCAGAATGAGAAGAAAAAGAGTGGGCAAGGCCAGTCTGAAAATACTGAGTTGCTTAGATAACTCTTACCATGTTCGCTGTAACTACCTCCTGCCCACTAACACTTCCCCACTCTTTTCTTCAACAATGTCCTCCATCCTTCCTTCAGTTGACAGGGCTCTCCACTTGCATGTAATTTTCATTATATGAGATGTGACCCAGGAGGCAACAGGAGAATGGTGAGCGCTGCAAAACCATTTTTAAAAAAATCAAAAAATCACATTTTTTGAATGGATCTTAATTCATAGAATCTGAAGCCTACCTGGCATTTGATGAGATTGGAATAGGAATCATCAACAGAATAATGAAAAAACAGTTACAGTCTAATGCCCAAATTTTTAGACTAGATAATGACAGTCAGTATTGCTTTAGGCTTTGTACTTCTTTACTTAGGCACCTGTGTATGGACTTCAGACACAAATTTTAGGCACCTGTTTTTAAAAATCTTGGCCTAAAGCAATTGCATGTTTGTGACATGCTGTTCACTAACATTGATCTGCTTCCTCAGTTTGAAATTTTCAGTTGACATGTGTTTGAAATCCTGTCCAATTAGAATATAGCCCACTTGAAAAGCTAAGTACCTGACTGGTTGGAAGATTATATGGAACAGTATACTAAAGCAGTGATTTTGGAACTGTCAGACCTGATCAGGAAAAAAAGCAAATATATATTAAAGCAGGATATAACCTTTTGGAAAAAAAAATCAAATACATTTATTTTCAAAAGAAATGCTTATTTTAGTCTTTATTTTATTTTCACATGTGCCTGAAGCACAATTGAGCACATTTTTTCCCAGTAGGAATGGAAAAAATGGAAGACCTGCTGATTTGGCTGTTAGACCTCTACACCTATAATTCTATCACAATGGGTGGGAATCTTTAGGGTGAGTGGTAGGTAGGACTGTGTATCATCTAGCAACCCTGGAACAACGGCCACTAGATATGCACAGAAAAGCTAAATTGTGTATCACTATGAATATGCTTGTTTTATAACCTGTGCAATGTTAAGTCAATCTGTATGTATGTAGTAATGTGTTGGGACTTACCTTCATCCGAGTGGTCAACATGCGTTACTGGGCATGGCTTTCTAAGAATTATCAGTTTCAGAAATTTAGAGGTAAAGGAAGGCATGGCAAAAAACCCCAAACTATTGCATTTATAGCCATTGGGTTAAGCAAACATGACATTTAAAAAAGGAAGAGAGAGAGCTCTGAGCAATGACATTCAGACCTGGACATAAGCCCCTCTGCAGGAAAAGTTTTGATTCAACTCATCTGGCACAGGAGTTGTTCCTGCTTTGATTTTGAATCCTGTGACAAGACATGGCTTTCTTTAAATTCCCAGCTGCCACACAGAAGTGATGTCGGTCACATGAAGTGTTCACAAAATGACTTAACAACTTAATACCATCATAAGATTTAATTCTCACAAATGACCTGTAATTCCAGGCACTCTTCTAGTTATTCTCTTCTTGAAAATTCGCTGATCGCCCCACTTAGGAAAGTGAGCAGTCTTAAGATAGGCATGCCTAAAAATGCCCAAATCACTAGTTGCTAGAAAAACACAGCTCAGACATCCAAAAAAAAAGGGAGAGGGATGAAAATCAAGAGCAGCCAAAGAAATTTTCCAATACCAATGAAAAACGAAGCTTAAAATAATAAAGCTTATTTCAGAAGTTCTGTGTGGTGCAGAATCTCATCTACAGTGAACACTGAGGAAAATATAGCATATAAAAGAGGAAATTAAACTACTATAAAAATAACAGATAAATTATTTTCTGAATGGTCTTCCATTAAGTTTATTTGTTTCATACAGTAATAGTTAGATACAGTGAGTTTTCTTTTACTTTTATGGGCTGTGTTATTTTTACAGATTTCAGAATTACATGGCCAGGTTAAAAAAATAAAAAAAAAATTTAAAAGATCATTTCTCAATCTTTTTGACAGAAAAAGAGATAAAATGGAGAACATACTTCTCGGTAAATGCAAGGAGGAAACTGTAGTTCAGGATTTCTGCTGAGTCTTTTGGTATTTTTAAGTTAAGTCTTTATCTGCTATTTACATTTAACACAAAATTCATGATTTCTCCACAGCCTAATGTGAAATGTACATTTCTGATAACAGTTTCTTTCTACCTAAACAGATACAAGTTAATTTATTACTTGTATAGCATAAGGACACCACTAGATCAGATTTGCACAGGGTTGTGTCACACAGTGTTTCGCTGGTTCCCCCTGCCCAGGCTAAATGTTCCAGGCATTTCAGTTTTGTTCCATTCTTCATCTCTCTAGAAAAGAAATTGGCAGTCATGGCAGATTTTGCCAAATTTAATCTTCTGTTTTCTCATCTCAAATAAAGGAAATGTAAGAAGGCAAGGAAGTTTGTGAGAAATGATAATATATACATATATATTTTTTCAACATTATATTCCATAATTCATATTTATTTATTATTACAGTGGTACTTAAGTGTCACAATTGAGGATGCCTGTACAA
Organism: Haliaeetus albicilla; assembly: GCF_947461875.1. Lineage (NCBI taxonomy): Eukaryota > Metazoa > Chordata > Aves > Accipitriformes > Accipitridae > Haliaeetus > Haliaeetus albicilla. The sequence goes on from NC_091507.1 coordinate 5,378,440, forward strand.
AGCTGAATATTTTGCAGCTATAAAATGTAGCACAGTTTCTGCCTAGAACACCTACAGCTGAATGTAGCTCCAGCTGATGTAAATGGGATCCATGTGTTTGCACTTGCAGTCTGGATTTTTCCACTCCAGTTATGCTTCTGTAGTCAGACCCATGTTTTTGAAACCTGGTGCCAGAATCTGTCAGTGCAGATCCAGTTGCAGAATCCGGGTACGTTTACATTTCTTCGTTTTTTATCAAGATACTCACTTTGTATCAGCAATTGCTTTTGCTACTAATAATGCTTTTTTCCAACTTTTGTTTTTCTTTAAGAATCTAAAAGTATCAGTATCCTTGAAACCTACAGTAGGCATTGACTGGTGGTGCCTGGTACTTAGATGAAAAGAGGATTTAAATCTTTCAGCCCACCAATTACGTATTGTTCCCAGTCCCAAAAAAAGAAAAGCAAAAATGAATGACAGTGTAAGTCCCACTAAATTTCACCACTAAGAGGTACAAGGAAAGCACTGGTACTTTTAAGGAAAACTTGCAAAGAATAGAGATATTCATCTCCAGCAGTGTTAAAAGTAAAGTGCAGTAGTGCACCAAATTATCCTGGTCAGAATGATTAACCTTGGGACTGTAAGGAGAACTTGAGTGACAGGTTGGACACGGTAGTCTGGGTCTCACCCTAAACCTGAAACCCTTTCAAAATTCCTTTTCCTGCTCCTTTGGTACAGGGCTGTTTAATTCTGCCTGCTGATATGTTCAAAACCCTCACTTGCCTTGAAGGTAAATATAGCCTCGGGGGGCCTGCAATAAGATTAGGAGTGAACAAAAAGGTTAAATTGCTGTCTTGTTGAGAAGTTTAAACTCATGCTTGTAATTTGCAAGTTGCAACCCTCCTTCCAAGCCTTGCGGTAGGGACTAACACAATCTATTGATTTTTACAAAGAATCAATAATTATAAAAAATGTGATTTGACTTCTGGATGCTGATAGTATACAGTCAAAACTTAAAAAATAAACTCAGAAGAATGAAGAATTACTGAAATTAGGAAGTTGCACCCCTGTGCACTGTCCTCTACATCCAAAGAGAGAGAGGATTTCTGTGTGTTAGAGTGCAATAGCCAAAATAGAGGTACTAGAGACAAAGTTAAGGGAGAATAGTGGCATAGAACTGCCTTAAAAATCAAGTAACCAATACCAGGGGGAAAAAAGTACAGGCCATATCTTCAGTTCCTGATCATGGCTGCTAAGTGGCGGGTGTAGATTATTAGATCTTAAATTATGTATAATGTGATTTGTGATTTGCTTAGGAATTACTATATAAGCCCAGGGATGCTGTAGTTAACTGAGTCATCTCTTCTGCCACAAGATTGATCATGCACAGCTAGACTGGACTTAATAGGACAGAGCTGACCTCCATGGGAGCAACTTCACTGTGCGACAGACTTCACACAGCATTTAAATTCACTGCCCCAAAGGTAAATGTTAAACTCAGCATACTCCTAATTAATTGAAGAATTCACACCTATTCACTTCCACTTAGTTTTTTTTTCTCTAAGAAAACAGGCAGTCAGATATATCAATGTTCTTTCCACCCTTGTTTTTTATACTTGTGTAGAAACAAAGGAGAGTTTACAAATTTTTAGTAATTTTAATTTAGGATTTGATTCATCAATATATCCCTGTCATATGTTGGTAGAGTTCAACTGAAGTTGGTGAGGCTTTTTTGACATAAATACAGTGATGCATAAAGCTTTTTAAGCATTGTTTTCAAAAAGCACTCAGGTGATTCACACCACTAACTTTTTCTTTTTTTTTAATGTTATTCTCAGAATACTTTTCGCCTTATCTTTTAAAGTCGAAGGAGAGAGAAAACTCCTCAAGAGAATAAATCGGAATACTTAAGTTTGGGCTTGTGCCCTGAACCATTCCTTAGGTGGAAACTATTTTTCACCACTGGCCATAGATCTAATTCCTTCTCCTTAAAGTCAGTCTTTTCAAATGCATCACCCAAGTATTGCTGCTATTAAAATCAACGGAAGTCTTACAGCAATGCTGAATACTTTTGAAAATCATCCTTTTTGTATCCAAGTTACTTCTTCTGCGTGCATTCACAGAATCTCTTCAAAGTATATAATCTCCTGTTTATTTTCCTCAGTGCCTCTGTTTTGCAGCGATACTGTAAGCTTTTCATCCACTTGCACTAGTTACAGAGAGCGGCACCAGACCACAACTAATCCACCATGTCAGAGTGCAAATACCTCCTACAGATCAGTCAGATGCTGTTTACATAATGCTCTGTTGACTCTGAGTGTAAAAAATTTGCATGAGTTTTACTTGTGCAAAACTACTTGCAAACACTGTAGCCATCAACCAAGTCAACTATCCTCTCACTTATTACATTTCATACAAAAGAATCCATTTCAAGAGTCATACTGAAGCCCTGTGGATCTGGTTTATTATTATTTATTATTCTTATTATGGTCATTGTCATCATTATTTTCAACTTTGCGCAATACCATCAGTAAAATGCAACATGTAAGCATCTTCTACCGTATTCTTTAAATGTTCAGAAGCATGTTTCCAAGTCCCTTATGAAAAGTGCTTTCCCATGGATAACGTCTATGTCACGTAAACTCAAGCCTGATGAAGCAGATGCCTCAGAGCATGAGGCAGTATGTGCACGTACCAGCTGCAAAGGCTTCTCGGCGCTGAAGTGGTCCCTGAAGCAAAAGCTTAGGATTAGGAAATTTAAAGACTGAAGTAGATAGATCCTGTCTGGATTTCCCAGTAGCCCTTAACTACTGATGAATGTTAGTGCAATAAGAATTCAATAATTACCTGATTAATATGAAGTTCCATCAAAAGATATGAATCTACTAATGTTGATAATGATAAATACATGCACAAATGTTTGCGGGGTCAGGGCTATATCAAACTCTATTGGAAAGCAGAAATCAGTTTTGCAGACGTGAATTAGACTGTGATTTCAGTTGGTCTCTCATCAATCCTGCCGCTTCACTTGAAATCCCAGCGCTGCCTGAAACTACCCATGAAGTGTTCAGCTAGGGCACAACGTGCTGCACTGAAAATGCCTGAACTGCAACAAACTCAAGCCCAAAGGCTGCCCTGCTGTGAACTGCCTCTCATTTTATTATGGAAAAACTAAACTGCATCCTAATATTCTGTATAATGGAAAATATGAATAAAAGAATGAAAGAAAACCTGCGATATATTTCTGCTGATATACTGTAAGACCATGTACCTACGTAGTTTCTCTACATACTGTGAGATGAAACAAGAAGGCTCCAGCACCAGTAGCTCTAGCTCAAATTCCACATCTGGAACTGCTTAGTAATGTATATGTAAAAATTATCTTGATAGACAACACAATACAATCCCACTCAGACAGCATTAGGCTCCTAAGTAATGTTGCTGGCTCAACTCACTAATTCTAACACTATCACTAGATATAGATTTTCTACTGTTATATTCGCCATGCTTCTTAGTTAAGTTAAGCTTTTAGTCAAAGACTGGAGGCATTGATCATATAGAGGGACACTTGTAACCTAGGAAGTGCATCTTTCCTGGGACTAATTCCTCCTGCTGGTTTATGAATAGCTGATGTCCCAGTATAACAGAGAAATCCAAGCAGCTGTAGCAATTAGACATGACAAGACATTTTCCACATACTGTTTTGTCTAATGAACTGTCAGAGAGTGCAGTTTCCCTGACTTTTAATTACTGCACCACCCACAGTTAGGACAAGTTCACCTACTTCTTCTGTCTGGGACTTAATTCATCTTCTCAAATGCATCCTTATTAAAAGTGATGGGTCCCAGTATGGACATTTGCTAAACAGTGTAAAGTAACAAAAAGGCAACGTTATGGTAAGCAGTATCTTATGGAGCGGCCATTCTTTTTCACTTAGAAAGAACATTCATTTTCTTTCCTAATGGATCAAAATCTCTGCCTTCTCATCAAAAGTAAGTTCAGGCTTTATTTGACAAATATTAAATATTTCCCTTAGACTATCTTCGACAAAATAGTAGACTGAAAAGGAAAAAATCCTTGATACTGTCCTGTATCTAAGATCCCAAGGAAATTCCCCTTAACAATTTTGTTACATTTTATAAAGTTTAATTTTAACTATTAAAACCCAGGTATTTCATTGTGACTATCGCTCAACATGCATTGGGGCTGAATTCTGGCAAGTGTGGGAAATACAACTTTTTAGGTAAAATGTTATTCCATGAATCTGACGTACAAAGCTGTTTGCATTATACTTCGTCAGAAATATTTTCCTTATTATCTTGTTGTATATTTACTATTTTATTAACAGGATTCTCGTCAAGATGAAAACCACAGGATTTTGTATTCCTTTTGCCATCTACAAAACTCTTACATGATGTGAAGGATGTTTTTACAGTAATGTTATAGCACATACAATAAGAACATAAATTAATGTTGAAACAAGGCATCTGCACACATAAGCTGTAAGCACAAACTGTATATTTTTTGGTAATTACAGTGCTCCAATAGACATGAGACCAAAAAATTAATTCCAAAGTAAAATATTCGGAACAAAAGACTTCTCTGCTGGTCTCCCTTAGCACATACCTTAGTTCTAGGACTAAACCCAAAGCAGGGTCAGTGCAAACCTTCACGCTTAAATGATCTGTAGACACGTGCTTACTGATAGGCACAGGTTAAGAGAAGTTTGGGGAAACCCTACCAAGTTCAGCCTCCCACACTCACAGGCAAGACCGATTATTCTCCAGGATGGAAAGGCCAGTGATTGTGAGACAAACTAAAGTGCAATTAGAGTTATAAACAGGAAGATTAAGAGAGCATGAGGTGCTCTCTGCAAGAGCATTTCAGACCTGTGGAACCCCCTCCAGAAATTCTTTATAACGAAACACCTGCATTGCCTCAGACGAAAATGCCAAAATGATGACAGATATGAATATGTGTGTGTTTTCAGATGAGTGGGAGGCTTGCATAGAGGTGGTACGAACATTTGTGGTGGGTCACGGAAAGGAGGATGTTAAACAAAACCATGGTACAGGGAGACAAGGGGAGCCCAGGAATTCCCACAGATAATGCAGTGTGCTGAAGGAAATCAGGCTTCAGCCTGAGGAGCTGTTCTTGCAGCTGCCTGAACCAACCCTTTAAGCCATATGGATCAGTGAAAACATTAATCTGTTCTTTTAGGACTAAACCGAGTAATGCTTGCTGAGGAGGTCTGGCATAGGGAAAGAAAAAAAGTACTTGATGGCAGGAAGGCTGAGTGATAAGGCTTGTCCTGCTTCAATTTTTATTTTTAAAGATTATTAGTACTGGAGGAATATAAGACCATTTGAAAAACAGTGTTTAAATATGCATCTTTTTCAACTTCTGTGAGGTGAGAATTTTATGTCTATAATACAAAATTTAGAAAGGAGATAATATCTGATATGAATTACTAGACGTGCTCAGATGCTACCTTGTGTTCAAGGTGGAACTACTTATTTCTGCAGATACAGACTGTCCAACATTCCAGCAAAGCAAACACTAACCCACCTCATCCTGAAAAAGAAGAAAGAGTTTCCTGCATTGCCTTCCTATCATTTGGAATCAGTGTGATTATCTGCTGAGGAGGAAAATCTAATGTAAATATTGTTTTTAAAGGGGCAGTAATCCTATGACATCATATTTTATGAATCCAGAGAGGTTTTAAACAACAATATAAAAACCTTATTGGTCCTTATTTCAGTTTGGAAAAAATATCCATTAAATTCTCAGTAAAATAAAAGTCAGTAGGCTTGAGTGCCAACATATCTTTCTTGCTCAAGAGAGACACTAGTAAAAGATGTAATGGGATTAAAAGATCTAAAATTATGTGCGCTGGTTGAGTGAACTTGGGTCTTTATTACGTATCATATACTGAAACATGGAAACATTTGTTATAAGTTGTCAGTTATAAACCACACAGACAGTCTTGATCAGCAAAATTTTTTATAGCTGACAAAGAAAATTAATTCTGCAAACTATGTGGCAAACTGGGCTGTCAGCTACAGTAAATCTAGGCTAATCCCTCCGTGAAAACTCTCGAGACTACATTACTTTTTTAGTGTTGCACTATAACTGTACAGGATCTGTATTCCATTGTGAATACAAAGAAAACTATGTCCTAAAAATAATGGTAATTTATGATGTTATTAATTCAATTTTCACAGCAATATCCATATAAACACAACAATTCATCTTTCATTAATTCTGATGGAAGATGAGAGGATATAATTTACAGTGTTGGGGGGGTATTAGTAGGAAATTCCTTATGGTACAAAATTTCACACTTTTATATTCCAAAGAACTGAGCAAAACTTTGCCTTGCAGTGCTAGTAAGAACATCTCAAAAAAATCTTGCGTATTTTTAGGCAGAAAGCAGCTGCTATGTCTTTGCTTACTTTTTACCCCTCTGCCTGTGCAGTTCTTCCAGAAATTAAGGCTACACCTTCATGATAAAACAAACAAATAAAAAGTATAAGTTCATTTGGTTGGTTGGTTGTTTAACAGGAAAAGACGACAAATAAAAAAATCAGACCTATCACTTTTCCAGGATATATTTAAACAAGAACAATTTTACAAAGCCAAAAGAATGCTGTCTTTTAGATTGACAGAAGAGTTTTACAGTTACTCTTTAGTAAAATTCTGAGGGTTTTTTCTTCATTCTGAGACACTTTTTTTTTTCTTGACTAACAAGAACCTTAGCTTTATGCCAAAGTGATCTTAAGAGATGGTACTTTATCTTTTTACTGAATTCCATCGTTTTTCACATCTTCATAATTATATTTAAAAGGCAGAATTCACACTTAATGTGCAACACTACTGCTAGTAAAAAGCAAGCCCTGAAAATACATGTTGCTTGATAGCTCATAAATCTTGAAGGACTTGGATGCTCTGATTTATTTTACTATCTCTTTATTTTCAATAGATTTGGTGTTACCTGCAGATCTCACCATTTTTCTCCCAAAATTAAATGAACTGGGGGTGGGTGGGGGTGGGTGGGTAAGAACAGCAACAGAAAGACTGTCTTTCTGGTTTGGAAATATAACTCACTAACCCTCTATTAGAAATCACACATTAATAGTACTTCCTTTTATGGTTTTTATTATAGCTCATTACTTGCCTGGATCTCCTTGTGGGTGCTTACCACAATAAAAGCACGGTTTCCATACCTAATATTTTGTATGCTAATCATATTTTGCATACCTAATTAATGCTATACAGATGGGGACTACTATATAAATAATATTACACATCCCTAAGTGCTTGTTACAAGAAGGTAAAGCTGCTTTTCACAGGAAATACAACTGATAGCTTGTTTGCATTTTCCCTCAAAAATATCAGTGCAAATCTGTGCTATTTTGCTACCAAAGAAAGCTATTTAATGGATTTCACAGCAGAACAGCAAAGGCCACGTGGTATTAAAATGTATACTGCTGCATCTGTTACATCAGTAAGTCACTTTGACGGCTGGTCTGTCTAATTCTCCCATCTCTATTTCTCTCTTTCAGACCTTAACCCAGTTCCTGTCACTAAATCTTTTGTCAGTGAGGTGAGAAGCCCATTGAGCACAGGTTTAGGGAATGGCAATAATCCGGAGTGAGATTTGCCTGCAAAGGGAGTGAGGGAGCAGATGATTTCCGTCAAATTCATGTCCTCGGAAATGGTGAGCCCTCACCAAAGGTGCATCTTCCTCTTCAAAAGAGGAACATATTCACACATCGACAAACCTCAGGGAAGACTCCAGTTAATGGCACGCTTGATAGATGTGGAGAGCAGTAGCAGAGGAGACTAGTGCCAGTCCCACTGGAAATGACCCACTGAAAGCCCCCACGGAGCTGCCCAGAGCCACCTGACCCTTGGGGCAAGGGCTGCTCTGCAGAAAACAGCATATATAGTTTTGATTCTCCATATCATCATGGCACAATCTGTGCCCCTCCTTTAGACTAGCGTAACTCGTATGAGTATGAGCTAGTCCTGGTCATAGTCTCCAAATGAAGCTGCTAGGAAATGGTGCCACAAATGTATAATAGAATGGTATACTAATTCAAATAAAAGACATGAAAAAAATGTAAATATAAATATTTTTTAAAATGCTTCATTAAAAAATGAATTGGCTTTTTAATTAACCAAGGCACTGATCCAGACTTCAGTAAAAGCAGTGGGCTGCCCTGCTCCCCTCACCCCATTCCAGGAGCAGTTGTCTAAGGACATGAACTTTCAGTGATATTTCAGATCTTCACGGTGTCAGACATTCACATAGGACCGACAAATATAACAGGACTAGGAGACACCCTCACTCTTGTGCAGGTGGATGCCAGGTAAGAGACCTGCAGTATCTAACGTGGCTTAGATACCTATAGTAAGAGTAACAAATTCCCACCACCTTGGGGAGAAGCCTATGAGATACAAGTCATCTCAGATTGGATAGAGAAGCCAAGTGATTCTGATAATCAATCCCTGGGGGAAAAACAACCCAACAAACCCAAAAGCTTTGGACTTCTATGCAAACTGTGTAACTGCCTTTGACAGTTTTCATATTCTTTCCTGGACATTTTGTGCAGTACTTTATAAGAACAGTGCACACAGTGTCTGGTAGATTTAATGATTTATTGTATACAGACTGTACGAACTATATCATCACATAGCATAGCAGTATAGTATTTTGTTTTATGGATAAATCAGGGTAAAAATAGTTTATTTTACAGAGATTTTAAAGACTAAGACTTCTGAAGAAGTTTGGGAGAAATTTGTCTGTTCAGTAAATGCAGCAATTTCAAATTACATTTGATCAAAAGAAGCAGCATTCTAAATCAGATTTAACTAATCCTTAAGTGAGGGTTGTTTAGAGTGGAAAGGAATCAGAGCTGCAGTTAGAAGATGGGGCCACAATGAATTCTTCTCATAGCAAGAACTTACATTTGGAATTCTGCCATCTCCCTCTCTGATTGATGTTTTTCATGTGATTTCAGCCTTGCATGAAACAAGCAAAATAAAATTAAAATAAAAACCAGATCCTCTAGGAGTACGTTAAAATATGGAATTTTGTTTGACATAGACTAAAATTTAAGACTACTGACAATGGAATCTGCAGATTAGTTGGGAATATTCAAGTTCCCTTTGTTCTAACTACACGAAGGAACCACTTTCATGACTATGGGACTCTTGAGAATATTGTCCTCTGATGTTCTGCTCCTGGCTTGGGGAATGAAGTATATTGCTCAATACCGTGCGTGATGCCTAGTGGCTGAAAAAAACTCATTCCATTTCAGATGACTGAGAATGGATGGCTGTGTTCCATTTATTTCTTCTAAACACATTTAAATTATATTATTTGAAATTATGTTTTTATATAAGGCAAAGGGAAGATGCAGATAAAATCTACAATAATCTTGTTCCTATACAGGTTTTCCTTAAAAGACTGCATGAAATAATAAACATATAGCTGAAATTGAATATAGTTTTGTAATCTTTATATGGAAAGCCAAGGTCACATTAAGGTGGAAAACAACATAGAAATTGAGATGGAAACATTTTAAGAGTTTAAATTAACATTATAGCCAAGAACAAAAATAGATTTAGGCTCCTTTATCTCCAGTACCTATATTTCAGTCTTACGCAGTGTTTTTCATTCAGAAGTGTCCCAGAGAAATTCTGTGGAAACATCAAGAAGTAGGTAGAATTTCCATGGCCCTTTAGTAATGAAGGAAAGCCTTTGTCTTTCTGGTCTTTCTCGAGGTAATCATTTCTGAAATGGTTGGGGTGTCACGCTGCCCTTTAGGTTTACACTTAAGTCCATGGACACATGGTTCTAATGAATTTTAATGAATCCTTAGGAATTTTTTAGCATTAGTCAGTAGTTTGTAGTGGTAGCACACACTGTGCATTAATAATAGACATATTTCTATTTCCAAGCCAGCTATTGAAGAGCGTATGTTCTTCTTAAAAGCATAGATTGGGAAAAATGTTATACTAATTGCTCTGAAAATAATAATTAAAAAGGTATATATCAATGGCAATGAAGCTGAGTAAAAGGGAATTATTTACTGAAGCAGGGCCTTAATTCAGCAGTCCATTAGTAGAGAATTTCAAAGTCATTTGTACATGAGTGAGTATATGGTGGGTCAGACTTTATTTATTTGAAGTGTTAGTGAATGTATGTGGACGTGATCACTCTGACTGACTTTCAGCACTGAGTGGAGCAATCACAAGTGATCTGGAGTAAGTCAGGCCCCATATCCACTCACAGGCAGTGTTAGATGCCGAGCTGACTTTGGGGGGCTGAATGACCTTCAGGACATGACATTCTTTCTCCTTTGGTCACAGAGGACAATTTTAATTAGGATGGCTGCAACCGGATCAGCTAGTCTCCCATTCCAGACAGGTGTCTCTTGTGAGAGAGAATGATACCAGTCTCTCTCTAGACCCCGCAGTTGGGCGTGTTTTTCTCTGAGCAGGTCCAACTCTATTATCTGACACGAATTGGGGAAGACCTCTTCCTACCTTGGTTCTGTTGCTTTTATGAGAAAGATGACAGAGTTTTAGGGACTATCTAATTTTTGTTCTTTTACCATGAATGAACTAGAAATAACTCGATGCAGTGATTCACAGCTACACCACTATTACTATCATCCAGTTTTTTCTGTGTTCAGTAGACTGGTATGCAAAGGACCTTTTGCTGACGTTCAATGACAATGATGTACTGGGTCACTAACGAGAGCCCTGTCGGCTGTGGGGGAGCCACATCCCATGTGCTCTGGATCCCTAATGTCCTCCAGGAGAGGGGCTGCTCCACGAGGCAGATGAGCCAGAAGCCACAGTGACCCAACCAGCAGCAGGACAGAGCCCTCCCCAAGAAAGCCTCAGCCCCGTGGCGCCTGAGCATGGCAAGCAGAGCAGGGCTGCTGACAATAACAGATTGTGCCAGCAGTCCAGTGACCTTCAGAGAAATTCATATCGGCAAGTCAGACCCAATGTCCGCCCAAGAAGTCCATCCAACAAGTCAGGAACAGCAAACGTTGGCGTGGAGGCAGCAGCGGCACAGCCCACGCAGGGAACAGAGGCTCAGCCTGAGCTGAAACAGGGCTCCTGGGACATAGCAAGGGAGTGAGAATGGTCCCTCGTGAAGCCAGTCAGGGCCATTAGGACCTTCTTACTGTAGTGGGAAGCAGTCCGTCCTTACTGTCTCCCGGCCCTGCACCTCCTCCCTTTAAACTCAGGCATTACTCACAGTGAAAGGAGAGATGCAGCAGGTATAAATCAGTTGGTCTGCAGTGTAGAGAGCCAAGGGCCATTATCATGATCTATTATTTCTACTACAGGAGCAGTTGCGGACCAAGGTTCCACTGTTCTTGGCAGTGCAGAATAGAGCTCTTCCACACACGGGTCATGGCTCCACTTCGTAAGGAAGGTAAGGAAACAAGGGCATAAAGGGGGAGAAAAAGGGGTGAAACGTATAATTCTGTGCAAGGAAGAGCACTCTCACACCAGCTCCTGTTTAAATGGTTAATGGGAGTTGCTCAGTGTTTCTTTGCTCCCTCCCCTGACTGCGGTTCATAAAGCCAACTGTGGGAGCTCTGAACTGTTGAAGAGAATCCAATAAACTCTCATTTTTCTCATTTAACTTGACAATTTAAGTGGTTTCACTGTTTATAATGTGTATGTTTATATATGTGTGTGTTTATCTCAATGTACTGGTGATGTCTTTAAACAGCTGTACTGGGATATTTCTTTTGGGGTTTGGTTTTTGGCTTTTTGTGTTTTTCCCCAGTAGATTGTCTTTCTGATTTCTGATATGAGAAATCTTTTGGATCATACAAGGTGATAGCTCTTCTAGAATAGTCCTTTGAGTGCTAAGATCTAGTAACATTCTCAATATGAGGTATTTCCAAGTTAGTCAGGAAGTGGGGGGAGAACAGTGATAATCAATTACCAGGACAAAGTAAATGTTGCCTTCTGACGTCTTATAATAAGAACATAACTCACATCACCTACCTAATTTTTATGACTGACCGTTTCCCATCTATACACAGTTCGATTAATTGGATATAACTATTTCAGAAGACTTCTGTGTGTCTTACTGTTTTCTTATGACAGCCTCTGGGTTCAATTAAATTAAAAAGACAGTGTTTGTCTTGTTTTGTTTACTTTGCAATGCTTAATTATGTTGATAGAGAAATAATGTCAGTCTGCATGAAGGGTATCTGCATGAAAGACATTGATACCTATCTATATTCTGTCCCTGTGAAGACATGATTTTTGAGTGGAAGCCTACTATTAACTCTCAGCTTTCAATATGGGAGAGATTGAAATCCATCTATGCTCAAAAAATTTTAGCCTATTCAAGCATTGGCAGCCACAGCCATTCTGAGATGAATTACTGGTGACACAGTATTACTTTTTAGAACACACAGAATTGGTTCTGAAACGAACAGGGAACAACGAAACCATTAAATTGTTAAGCTTTGTATATTACTAAACAGTTATAGGCCATATGCCTGGGAAATTACCAGAAATAACTTTTTTCTTCACCAAAGAAATGCCAGAATCTTTTATCTATATCCAAAGGAGGGGGGAAAAAAAAGCCATAGAGCAGACTAGGGACAACTTATAGGTGCAGTCTGCCACATACACACGCAGCTGTAAATCTTTTTGGTTGCTTCATATGCAGGTAGGAGGTTTGAGTGTAAAAAGACATCATACTGATCATCCTTTGGCCTTAATTTGGGGACTTCCAGAGCTAGCAGAGTGAGCCAATGTAATTCCAGCTAAGGACAAATTCATCTCAGTGGGAGCTGTAGCAGCAATCTGCATCACAGATAAAGAACATGAGAACATGAGATGTATTGCTAAAATGAACTTTATATGACTTTTACAGTTTTCAAGTACTGCTGAATGAAAAAAATGTGTTCATATGACTGTTCATGGATAATTAATAACGAAGATTGGAAGCATCATGTAGCGAACTGAAAGTTACTAGCCAAATCAAAGTTGGCAAATACAATTTTTTCTAGAGGCTAAAGTACCTATTGCTAGCAAATAATATTTGTTGAAGTACTGCTAGTAAAATACATTGCTAATTAATAGCACAGATTGAAACTTCAGGCCTTTAAAGTGATGACATAAGTCATTTTGACTTCAGTATGGTTAAGATTAATGAATACGTCTTCATGTAAGTAGCAATGAAATAAATACATATATAAATAAATTCCCTATTATGTTGCCAAATCTTTTTTAAAATTCAGCTGCACTAAGCAATAATTTATTATCAGCTACTCTGTGTATCAAAGGCGGCTTCTGTGTTCAAAAATGGGCCAGTTACTGAAGTCACTGACAGCAACCATTTGTATTTCTTCATGGTTCTTCATCAGCGAGTGGGGAAACTTGCTTCACTTCTCTGTGGTCTGGCATTCAAACAAAAGTTTAAGCTGTAACCTTTTTACAGTCCTTTAAATGCATTGTTTTCACCAGACAGAAGGTTCTGCTATATGCCTCACAAAAAAGGGGGGGGGGGGGATAATTCACACTTTCCCACCTCCTTTTGTTTTTTTTTTTCTGCTAACACATATGTGGTTATATGTTGTGGCCAACATATTTTGTAATTGACATTCATATAGATTTAACGGGCAAGAGGGACTAGCTCATTGGTAAACCCTGTCTCATTTATACAGAAATTTATTGATCTGAGAGGTTACCCAGCATATAAATTTAAAAGTGCTGCAGCATTAATTTCTCCAAAATGCACGGAAACCTCCCCCTTTGCGCTTAAGTAGCCGTCGGAGGCCACACAGGAACAGTCATGGCGTGGTTAAGCCTCCCGTTATTCCAGCCTTGCAGAGGCTGTCCTGTACTAAATGGCTAATGCATTTGTCTCACCGTGATGGATTAAACAGATGACCTGGAGGTGGGAGCCTGCAGAGGGTGCTTCATTAGGCTAAACCCCTCACATTCTCACCCATGCCATAGGTAGCTCTGACAGAAGGTTAGAAGCACAAAGATTTAGGTGCTCCTTCAGGATGTGAACTTATTACCCGTCTCAGGAGAGAAATGCAGTAAGAATACAATACTTCCTAGAACAGTACCAGGTCAGCCAGCATGGCCTTGAGTGTTATGGTGAAATCTTAACCTCAGTGAGTGTGGGAGGAATGCTTTCAATAATAAACTCCGATACTGGGTTCGGTAGAGGAGCTGATGCTGGTTTCCTCATCTCCAGAGATCTTTTCCCTTTGCATGTAATCACATACAACAGATTGTACTATCACTTTGCAGCTCCCTTCCTCCTTCTAATACTGATCTCTGGTACTACGAAAGGAGGAAGATAAATATTGATTTTCAAGAGGGTGGCTTGCCTCTTTCATACAGCCCATCACTGTCCTTTCCAACATCTTTCACCATATGATCTGACACCTACCTGAAAATAGACCTGTCTACTCCCATGTGTCAGACAGGCTTCAACACAGACAGACACTTTTAAGAGAAGAAAAGGAAAAAACACTGAGGAAAAGGAAAGATTAATTCTACAGACCTAGAAGAATCTATTCAGTCAGTCCATTAATTACTTGTCAAATCTCATCAGGGAAAAGATTAACCACTTCAGAAATCACAGCTGAAGAGTCTGAGTTACTATCACTTTAGAGAAGCAAGGCATGATGTTGGTCTTCGTACATATTGCCCTCCCAGCTCCAACTAATGACCTAGCCAGCCCTGTATTGTCTCTTTCATAGTTCCCAGATATTCAGAGGCAAAACCCCTCTACTGCCGGTAATTTTTAAATAGAATGTCTGTAAGATCTTTTTTCCCTTAAAAATTCATTTATTTCCAGAAACAGCATCTTCCAAAAGAGGGGCGGCAGGAGCGGCGTTACCATCACTCCTTCCCAGCAGGTCTGCACAAGCCTAGTACAAAAATAACAAGGTGCAGTAGGTGGTAAGGAAATGTTACTTGTTCGTGACAAGAGATGGTTTAGACTTTTAAAATTTTCTTCCTGAACAACAGTTTGGGGGTAGCCAGCTGTTACTGTATACTTTCTTATGCCTTGCTTTCAGCTTGCCTGGAGTTTAAGAATTATTGTGGCCAGACCTACTGAACACCACAAATCATTCAGTTTCATCCAGAAAATTGTATTATGTCTAAACAAGTTCACAAAGTCATTTTATTACTCAATGGACTCAGCTTTACATCAGTGGCACAGATGCGACCAGTGTTTGCCCAAAGTCTTAAGAGGAAGGCATTGGACACGTGAGGTACAGGTGAAGTGTACCCAGATGACCTCACCAAGATCTATGATATAAACAAAGGCAATCAAAAAACTGTTTAGCCTTCGCAACCCTAAATCAGGTGATCTGTAATCATTTAACACTAGTCAGCCATCTGAAAATTAAAATTCTCTGTAACCTCTCAACGCATGGGGCTATGCTGTTAATTGTCTCATTCTTGACAATAGCTAATATTTCATTCTCCAGAGGGAAAAAACCCCGACTTTTCAACAGATTTATGTAGGCTTCTCTGCATCTAAAGATGGGGAAAGGAATTATTATTAAGCTTTAGAGAATGACATTTAATTGTAATTGCTAACTTAAAGCAAAGTGTTATTTGGCACTTTGAGTGTTATACAGGTGCTCTGGTCTTCATTAATGCCTACAAAGACAGGGGATGAAACTCATGGATTTTAAAAGCAAAGGGACTATCCCAACAACCGTCCCTTTCTTCCCTCCCCTTTCTGCCATAGATACGCTCATTCAAACACAACCACACAGAAAATAAAAATTTGCTTTTAAATAAATTCTCTTCAAATTATATCAAGCCTGATTCTAAAGTCCCTGATGGTAAGTACACTTTCTCCCTCGATGTTTGGTGGTTAGTTGCATTGCTACTCCTATGCTGCTAGGAGACATTTTATTTAAAGTTTAATTTTTTGTAACTTCAACTTCCAGCAACTGTATTTTGTCATGTCTTTATCATCAGACTTGAAAAATCCTCCACCAGCCAATATGTCACCTTTCAGCCTCCTTTTCTATGAATGGAAAAACTAAGCTAACCTGAATTCAAGAAAAGTTGTGAGCATCCTTTGAATTCTCATTGCATTTTAATGTTCTTCAAGACTGAGCATTAGGCCTGGACATAATGTTGTATAGAAAGGCAAGACCATTTTCCTTCTAACACTCAAAATTACACTTATTTTAATCCCAACTTTGAATAAATCTTTTTGTTGCAACATCATATTTTCTTGAAATCCTTCATTTTACCCTCACTTCTAAAAGACAGATAAATTACATCTTTGTTTCATAAGTACTTTTGAAAATTCAAAAATGACTACAAACTCACTCCCTGACTAGCATCTTTTTTTTGTTGTTTGAAATTTTTTTTTTTTGCTATAGTTATTTCCCTACTAGCACAATGGTGAATGTGCAACCATTAATAGTCTTTTTACAACACTCTACATACAAACTTTCTTGTTATTTTATTCTATAAAATACAATATGTGATCCAACCACAGGAAATGTATGTACATACTTTGAAATATAGACATTAATATAGGAATGACATACTGTACAATTCTTAATTTATATTTTAGAATTGCAGGATATAGAGATTAAAAAACAGAAAATGTGATCCGATCATTTTAAAGACTCTCTCTGGAACAAAGACTCCAATTTTAAAGACTCCAAGAAATTATGAGTCCACTGTCTGTCCAGATCAGAGAATAGCGAGAGATTACCTTTAACTCCAATACGTCCTTAATTCTTGCTGGATTGGCTGTGAGATGATATAAACGCAGCCTGTCGTTCTGATATCTTTGGCACTTTTTGAAACTCAAAGTTCTTCAGAGAAAACATGATCCATAATTATATATCTATGGGTATTTTCACATATAGAGATAGAAAAAACAGAATTAAGATATCTGAAGAGCGAGACTTATCTTCGCTAATTTAGTATTCTAAAAGTTAGCTACCTCATCTAAATTGACTGATTAGTGCATAGCACCCAAAAGACAGGCATACACCTAGTTTATTCATTCACACCTCAATTAGTTAATTAATTTACACCATCTGCCTCTATTACCATTGCCTCCTAGAATTTTCACCTCTCCAGGCGCCTCGTTCCGAGGTAGCTAACATTTCAGCGCACACGTCCCCATGCCACTTTCCTGGGATGTAAGGGGAAGTGAAACAGGGGCACAGGCAGGTGTGTTCTGCAAACAGCTGTTTCCACTGAGAGGGTCACCGCTTGCCAGCTGTTCCCCAGCTGTTGGACACACTCTCTTACCATTATGCTGATAATGCTCCTTTGCACAGCTCAGGTGAAACAAGTTGGATTGCTTGGATGAGCTCTTTAAAATGTCTAATCTTATTTTGAGTGAAACATGTTCGGGATCCCCAGGGTTGGGGAAAATGAGCTGGTTTAATTTAGGCAGTTTAAAAAGTAAATCCTGAATAACTCAGCACGTTTTGACTGAAAAGGGGTGAATAAGCGGCACAGCTATGTGATCAGTCACTGTTATATTCCTATTTTAGTTGCAAATGAGACAGAATAAAGACCGAGGTAACTTACTGTTGGTACTAAAGCAACATTGGTAATGCACCTCACACCTGTGAACTCCTCATCTCCCCAGTCTTACAGAGATCAAACATTTATTGGAGCTCTCAGGCACAGAGCTGACACTCACAGCAGTTCAGTGTTTATTTACTATTAACCAGGTCAAGAATCTGGTCCTTCTTTTATTACCTCGTTGCTGTAAATCCCCGGCCTTTATAAACCTTATCAGAATTAAGGAAGTCTGGCATCATGCGGGTTCATAGCTCTCATCTGGATTCTCCGGCGTCTCCTATGTTTCAAGTGCCAGCCAAGGCGTTCCCAACCCCTCCCTCCCACGTGGACCCTCGGGTGTCAGATGAGACACTTCCCTCCAGAGGTGGCACCCATAAGGTCTCACTCTCCTCCTCCAGACACCTTTTCCATGACGCCCATCTTCGAGGCAGCTGAGGCTGTCGCTTCCTGTTGCCTCTTTGTTCGGAGAGCTTTGGGGTATGATAGGTGTGGATACAATTACACATGCAAATACCCCCCAAAATAATGATCGTATATGTTTTGTTCTCTTATGGCAGTCCCGATGCATCGCCACAAAACTAATACTATTCACTGAAAGCAAGAATTTAAGTTGTTTACATGGAAGTGCTAAAAAAAGTACATCATCCTTTGAATGCGTTGCAAGCTTGATATAAGCTTCTGCCTTTATAATGACTTACATTTTGTTGAAAAAAAAGCATTCCTCTTTAATCCAGATGGGTTTTTTTCAGAGGTTTGGGATTTTTTTATCTTAGCGTGTGTAGCACTTCTTGAAGAAGATTAGCGTGTACTTTGCATTTAAATATTCTGCACAGATCAGCAACATTATCAGAAATATCTCTGGGGAAATGCTACAAATTATGAAAGGACTGAAAGTGTTTTTTAGTTTTACATTAATACTCATTTAAGCTATAATCTTTTAATGATATTATACCATAAAAGCCTTTCACTTCATAGAATTCAGGAAAGAGAAGACTGTAAGAGATTCATTATAAACAAATGTTTGACTCCATCCTTGGCAGCAATATGCAGTATGTCTCCACTAGGTCTCACCTAGAAGTGAATAGTGCTTCTAAACTTGACTATTTTTCGTCATTGATTATATATAAAATCTAGAAGAATAGGTTAAATATACATATCTAAAATTAGATGAGAAAAGCCTCAGCCACAGAGTCCTGAAAAATAATCACTTTTGTACTTAGGCAAAGCTTTAACGGCAAGGTGATCTCTGAAGAAGTTCCTATTTTAGTCTGAAGTTATGCGAGCATTTTAGTATCAGCTGTGAAACTGATGATCAGCTCTTAAAATCCTTGCCTGGTTTTATGTTATGTGTGTTTGTTATGCAGGGCAGCAAGTACAATGGACATGTTTTTCTGCCAAAACAGGTCGCGAGCCTGGACACAGGAGCTCTGATCATCCACCCTGCTAGTCCTTAGCTCCCTTGCTGCTTTGGGCTGCTCTCGGTAGTCTTCTCAAAGACAATTCCAGTTTATGGTTCTGGAAACAATTTACCCTGGGAACTGATCCCAAAAGCCAGCACGGAAGAAGCAAGAGACAGAAGCAGAGTTTGGCTCTGGAGAAACCGGCAGGGTTTGCCCCTGGATGCACTTATGTCACACAGGACCTCATGCAATACCACCCCTCAGTTTCACACTATAGGAATATCATTGCTACATATTCTTACATTACACCAAAAACTTTGAACTAAAAAAAACCCCAAACCATAAAAAAATAGTCTGACCAGTGGGAAATTCCAGAAGGAAACTCAGAATTAATTGCAAGGCAAGTTACCATAGAAGAGGCTAGCTGTCAGCAAAGTGCACACGAGCTTGTCTGTACCTCTTGGCTTCTGGGCTAGGGATCTTTTCTGATTTTCACTGATTTGTTTCTCGGTATAGATGCAGGCATTGGAAATGTGCCTGGTAACACTGGTAAAGATGAAGCTCTCCACAAACTCTTGCCCAGTGCAAAGGAAGCAAAGGTCTGTTGCGTGGAGAAGCCATGCCTTGGGGCCAAGCCTAGACGTCTTCTCTGCCTCCCTCCGCTCCAGTAGCTGCCAGTCTCCCCCCAGCAGCACCCAGTCTCCCCCCCAGCAGCACTTATTCCAGGTTTCCTTCCAACAGGATGGTGATTAAAACCCAGCGGGGAGGCACACCTTTCCTCACTCATCTTATATGAAGTAACCAGAATATCCCCCCCCCACACCTTCCCATTTGCTCATATTCTAACGAACAGAGATTTCTCTCAAGACCTGGGAAGAAGAAATCCTTTATTTCCCTCTACTTTCTGTGCAGTAAGGGAAGATCTTGTCAACAATGCCTCTGAGAGAAAGCCTCAGGCCCACAGAGGATCTTTAGATCTCTATTGATCCTTTTCAGGGTGCAGATATATTTAGCTACTCAATGTTCTGTTCTTTACTGGCAACAGGGGGAAAGTAGCTTGTACCAAACTGGGATAAATGAGAATTGTTATTCCATTCATGCTCTGATTCTATTCATTGGGAAAATTCGTATCTGTGCAACAGATCTCACAGTCTTTAAATTAAGTTTGCTAAAAATCTAAGGTTTTGGGTTGTTTTTTTAATATTTAGGGTGGGGTTCTAAATCTCGAAACTTGCTCTAGCCTATAATCATGTATTATAATCAAGCTGTCAAGCGTTTTCGTACAAGCTGTGGTAATTTGGGAAATCTTTCTATGCACCATTTGTGGTCTCCAGCTGATATCATGCTATTAAATTGACATATTATGAAATTACAGTGTACAGATGTGACTTTTGATGCCGCAATACATGCTTTTCCTTTCCACAGCAGGGCAGCCCACGAGGATTTCTGTGCCTAGGCACTGAGCTATAGGGTCCTGACTTCACAGAAGGGTTTCAGATGTGAGCTGTGCGCTTGGGGAGAACGTGCCTCAGAGCCCAGAGCTAGAAGCGGTGCTAGCACTGTGCTCAGGCTCCAGCAATTTACAGCATATGAGATCCCATAAAACGTAATGCTAACACAACCGTCTGGAGAGCATCCAGTCAGGGAGGGAGCTCTCCTGGAGCTGTGTGCCTGACACAAGCCAGAATCAAACTGTGCATATTAATTTTGATAGAATTGGGGTTTCTTTTTATTTTTTTCCCTGCTTTATCATGTATTATTAACACACTGCCTAAATAATTCCTTTAATTATACTTAAGACATTGAAAAAATGAAAGGTTCTTCAGCAAAGGGAAGACTGAGAACAACTTGACAGGTATAAACAGCAGGGCAGAACACGAGCTATTTAAGCTAATGTGTAACATGGGTACAACAAACTGGGAGGCAATGGAGAGAGAGCTTTTGCACAGAAATTATACAGACAAAATGTATGCCAGTTTTCAGATGATGATGATGAATTTATGAAAGGGACTATAGAATCTAGGGACCTGTAATGACCCAGGTTCCTAGTTACGTTTCTACATAGACTTGCTAGGGAGTTGAACTATTTATGTTTCTGCATAGCTAATTGTGCTTTTGACTTCTTTGAAGAAAGCAAGCAGAGTAATGTACTCATAACTTTGGGGATTCTGTTGTCAGGACTTACAAACTAATCACTTCACCAGTAACAGTTTCTCCTCTCTGGTACAGCACACATCCCTCCCATTGCCCGGAGCAATGAGTTGGTTGGGAAAGACACAACTGATTTATTTTTCTGAAACAAGCTATTCCTTTTTACATTTTGGAATATTTGAAAACTTTCAGTTGTTCTATAAAGTGGCTGGAAAGTATGGTAGAACTCATAAATCTTTTCTTTTTTCTTGCCCCCGCCCCCCCAAATATCTGAAACACATGTGTTTCCACCAGGTCTAGTGAACTCACTGGAGGCTAGTAAGAAAAGATTCTCATTCTCATGAGTGTGCCTGGCCCCGCTCCACAGTGTACAGGCAGCAGGAGGAGAGTGAGAGAGGCCACGCTTTCACCCATCCATGCAGTGCTTGGGTAAAAGTGCTCAGGATAAATTATTTGCTCTGCGTAGGTGCTAGAGAGAGGAGGAGACCATACAAGTATAGCTAAATAATGTGTCCTTGAAAAAAAAGCACTTCAGCATGCAGCTTAAGCAGAATCTTCAAATACTCTGCGTGGGAAATGGGGGTGTTGCAAAACTAACACATAAACTGGCAGAATCTGGCCCCCTGCCAGGAGCTTAAGGGTATTAAAACTATATCAAAAATACATTTTGGGGACAATTTTCATTCACTTAATACATGTGAACCGTAATGTAATTTTACCTAAATGTTCACAGGTTGCACATTTTACCAGCAGAAAACTGGAAAACTCTGCAATATCTTTTTGGTCTTTAAATCCTGTATATCACCATATTTACAGAGCACAATACTCATTTCTAAGCAGTATTTGCTTATTTAAGACCAGCTGCTTCCTGACCCAAAATGCCATTTAAACAAGTAATCCTAGCTCTCTGACAGCCTTACTATTTGCCCTTTCAGTAAACTTTTTTTTTCTTTCTGGTATGTGAGCACTTGCACTCTCACCTGCAGTTCAGATCAGCTCCCGGTACCTCGGAAGGCTACTGCTTTGCTGTGAGAGTGTGATTATAAAAAACCCCTAGTTTTTATTATCAGTAGTGGTCTTATTCACACCCCCAATCAACCCTGAAATTGATATTCTTCATCTGATCTGCATAGGTCATCTGGCAGGTCGCTGCCTGTGTTACATTACACCAGTGTTTTTCCACTAACCCAGTTAACAAGGTTAACTAGAAACGTGACGGACAGAAGAGAGAAGCTGGACACATGGCACATATTATTTGGTTTAGAAACTAGTAGAGGTTCCTCTGTGGCAAGAACATATGAATAAAAGATTTGTGACTTAGTCAAAATAATTTTAGTTTCTTGGGGTTTTTTCTGAATGTCAAAAATCTTGACAGACCCAATCATGTCCCTCTCTACCCTCTCAACTACAGCAAACTCATCTTGAAATAAACTGTTTGCCTGAAAGCAAATGGAAAAAAAAAAAAAGAAGAAGAAGAAAAAAGCTATTTTGCTTGCTGGCGAGACTTGAGAGAAGAGTTTTATAAATTTAACTGCCAATATACCATCTGCCTCTGCTGCTCCTTTGAGCCTAGTTCTTCTAATTGTGTCTCTAACAGATGACAAAACCCCTAGATTCCTCTTGGGTACTGTAAAATAATAACAATTAAAACATGAATAATAATAATTAATGAAGCACACATGGTGCAGTAAGTCTGCAGTCTGAATAGGCTGCTTATTCTTCCGGAAGTCTGTGCATTCAATATTTTGTCTTGAGAGATAACTTTAACAGGCATTCCATTGGATGCCTGGAGCTGTGGCCACCAGGCTTGGGAGGGCAACTTTGCTCAGAAAGTGCCACGCTGCAGCAGACTCTACGTTCTGCAGCACTTTATGCTCTTCAGTTTCTACTGACAATAAGCAATTTTAGCGGGTGAACCACCAACCAGTGGGCTGAGCAAGCTGTGTTTTAGACATGAAAGTTGTATGAGGATAGCTACCCTTTTTTCCAGCCGTTATGGTCGGCACCTCAAAAGCCAAAGTGAAAAATCAATTTATTGCAGTTCTTAGCTGTGTTCCGGTTAATTTTTTGCAGCTCTGCAAATTTAAAGCAACATGTTACTTCACACACTTGGCAATGGAAGTATCAGACTTATGTAACAGATCTGCGAAAAATCTGCTGGGAAAAAAATTGATGTCACTTTTCCCAGCTGTAACATGTGCTGAAGGAACCTGGGTTATGAACTCCAATGATCTCCAGGTGATCCTTGAGTCTTTAGGAAAAATGGTACACCATATAAATATATAAGGAATAAGCCTTGGGCTTCTTTAACATGTACCAGCAGGCTGGTCCAACTCAAGTTAGACCATGGGCTGTTGCTCAAGAGTTATGGACCAGCTCGTCCAGTCCACCCAGCATGGCCTGTCTGGGCTGTGAGTGCAGCCAAGGATCGAGCGGTGTCCAGCGTTCAGGCCTGCGGCAGCAGACCGTGGTGGTTAAACTCCACCTTTGTCCAAACGCTAGGGCAGAGGACACTCATATGGAGTTTTTCTGAAGACTTTTCTGAACCTTTAGAGGCTTTCGTTTCTTAATTTGTATTTTTAGTTTGACTCTTTCAGAGTGCCCAGGAAGAACTTTTTGGGGGAGAGGGTTAAAACTTGCATGCAAACTGCTGGAATTGTGAGTAAGAATACCTGTAACTTGTGATTAACTTCATGCAGTAAGCCATGTGTTCATAAATTCAGTCCATTATTAATGTTTTCCACTTTGGCCACAGCTGCTCAGTGAAGATGTTGGCTGGTTTTCTTCTCCCTGGTGGAGCAGTGGCTGTGCCCCAAAAGGCATTTTGACATTTTAGCACTGAACACTGCTTTCAGCAAAATTATCCTCCCACAATATGGAATTTTCTTCTCTCCTCTCCGTGAAATATGAAACATGACTGTGAAATGCTTAATTTTCTGCAAAACTGAAGATACTAATTTTCTAATTTTCCCAGTCCCTGTTTCCTGTTTAGTCCTGGAGTAAGGTTCACAGATGAAAAGAATTAAAAAGTATTTTTGCATATAGCTGCATATCCATTTAATCATCTCTTCTGGCTAATTGAGATGTAAGTAGCCATGAAGTTAGAAACAACTATTTAAAAAATCCTATACTGATGGAAGAAATAAGATCAAATACAACACCAAAAGTTCCTCCAGTTTACTGACATCCAGAATTTCCTCAGCTGGCATTAAAACAATGAACATTCAGGTCTCATGGTCAAATGCCTTTTCCTCATGTTTTTTTATTGTTGATGCTGACTGTAATCTAATAGTAGAATGAAGCCCAGATAGATGATGATTATCTGCTTTCCAAGCCTACTCAGCAATTTTTGTCTGTTGCCTGAAGCTAATGACTTCTAAGTGAGTTCAAAACACTGGAAAATGCATTTTGTGTAAGAACTCTTCTATATTTATTAGAACTTATCAAATGTGTTGTAACAAAATGCAACAGACAAAATTCCTTTTACTTATTATCTTGTTTGACAGCTTATAATCACTGAAGTGAATTAATTAAGCCTTATGATTTTTATTGTAGATTTCTGATTCAATAATTAAGGGAAACTAGTAGTATGAATAAAGATAAATATAGAAACATATAATTTGCTTATAGACTTCTTCATGATGCAAATTTCTGTTGCCACATTCATAAAGCACTGAGCGCTACATACTAAATTGCAGTTCATTTAGATCCAGAATTTGCCACGGATTTCTCATCTTCCATAGTTCTAATCTTAATGATTTCCCCTAGCTACATACAAATGAATTGGTCTGTATCTGTACTTCTCTTTATTATGCAAAGCAACTTCGCATTTAGCAGAAATATTTAACAACCCTTTTTGTTAAAGGATCATAACATAATAACTACTTATGTAATCAATTTTTCTGAAGCCTTACTTGTATGGAGATCTTGGCGTGAGCTGTAAGCAGGTTTCTGCTGAATGCTGTAATAGAACATTTGTTTTCAAGATAACTTTCTATTTTCAGTTTTCAATGTCTCTATTTAATTTGGGGAAGAAAGCATATGCCTGCTTGCAGCCAATTTAACAACTAAATTTCCCATAAAAGCCTATGTAGAAATAGTCTTAGAGATCTTTAGAGATCATGAAAACACTACTAGCATAGTACCTGTATTAGAGTGTCTAAGAGCTCACTTTGATGGAATTACAATAAAATACAGTATGTCTGACACATCAATATTTATCTTGCTCTCTTCAGGTAAGTGAAGCAAGGTTCACTTCACTCAGATAAATGGTTTAGCTGGCGACATCCTCCATCTCAGCCAAGGCATGAAAGAAGTGGCTCCCACCTGGCAGCAGTAAAGAATAACTGTCTGGTAAAAACTAAAAGTAAAGGATCCAAATGGCTTTTTCCAGGAGCCTCCACCAGTGGCTGGCCCAGGCAGGTAATAAGAATTTATAATAACAGGCCAGACATCCAATGGACCAGTCAGGACAACCAATTTTAACATGTGCTCCAAGCCTGTGCGTTGACTGGAGGAAACAAGTCTTACAGAAGAGAATCAGCTTATAGAAACAAAATGAAATATAGATCCCCAGTCATTTACTGAGGGAAGCAAAGAAAGCATGATAAAAGCACAGGACCCGTTACTTTTAAGGCAAGTCAAGGAGTCACTGTAATGGGAAAAAGAAGAGGCTTTCTCTGATCTTGGGAATTAAAGATAGTCTCAAAAGAGGCAGTGAGAATATTATATAAACAAAATGTGCCAGAAGCCAGCTCTGGACCAGAACTGTAAAACCTTGGCCATTCAAAGAGTTTAGCTAAATTAGGGGACTATCTGTGGCAGGATGTTCTCTAAGGGCATATTAGAGTGGAGCCCTCACCAGCAGCTATCACGTGCATTTTGTTCTACGCAGGCAGCCCAAGGGTCAGAGACAACCATTGTAGGGCTAAATCAATCTTGACCATTTAAAGACTAGTTCAGCTAAAGTTATGCTGTTAAACAACAAATGCTACCAAAAGAAAGAAATATTTAATTTTTTGTTCGTTTCTGGAGAGGGTTTTTTTGCTTTGTTTTGTGGGTTTTTTTCCCCATGTGTACTACTTTAAATTTTTGTTTGATTGTGTTATATCTACCAGATCTCTGACCTAACCTATGTCCTGTAATAACGAAAATACCCTTGCAAACGGCTGTATAGTACCGTATCTTTCTTTGAGTCATTTACTGCAGATTATATTCTTCCTGAAATTGATCTAATGTCTCAAGCTGGTAAGAAACTATCTGAACCTTCACCTTCATTCTTTTTGCAACTGTTTCATTAACCAAAGCAGACTGAAAACACGTATGGATTGCAGAAGTCCTCTAGGCTATTGGCCTGTTGTTTTCATAATCTTATTTTTAAAGGTCAAAACATCCTCCAATGCAACAGAGGTGAATGCATAGGGGAAACGAAAGATTCTTAGTATTCCTCAAAGGCTGGAAGTGTTTTCACTTGGGGAGAACAAATTTTGAAAGCCAGCGTCATGAGCAAATTTTACACTGAACCAGCCAGACAAGGCGCTACGGCATCTGCCTTGGTCACTAGTCCCTCCCAGGTCAAAGCTGGCTGCAGAAAGCCCCTTGTCCTTCTCAGTAACAGAGGAGATCCCCCTCTGCCTTGCCTGCAGCATCCTCCGCCGGGACCCAACCTGTGGAGGGGCAGCGCTGCAGAGCACGATTTGGGTATCTGCCCGTGACAGGCGATCGCTCAACGGCCTGACATCTCCCCAGCTGACTTTTATGAGAAGAGGAAAAGACTCAGCGGGAGAAAACAGACAAGTGAGAGAATGAGAGGTCAAATATTTACAGCAGAGCTGTAAGAAAAGAGGTCTGAAATCCCAGGGCAAACGGTAGCAGGGTGGCAGGGAAAACAAAATATGGGGTAAAGTATAAACACACAATAATTCACTGTAGATTGCTGTGCAACACAGTATCAAATAGCATAATTTACAATGCTAATAATTCATGGGTGGTACAAGTTACCATTTCCATCGTTTTAGACTTTTGCATCCAGTTACAGAAATAGGCTTGAAAACTTTCAGGGATCTGGATTCCAGGTCACTATACAGGCCCTTGCCAAGTACTTTGTGTAGGATTTCAAAAGGAAATGCATCAGAGATTTAGAAATGTTTTCTTCCAAAAGGAAAATGTATTACTTAAGATTTGTAATGTCTGTAAACATTTCTAGGTAAGAGGTGAAATTAATATTTAATTTTAGTTCACGTAAATTAACAGGTAGTTACATGATGCATGAAAGCTGTATGCATCCTTTGTTTTTGTTGCCATACAAAAATTTCAATCACATTTTTTAAGGATTTTAAAAAGCATAAAGCTACAAATTCTCTTTCCCAGAAGAGAACAGAAAAAAATCTTATAACTACATATTTGAAAGCAAAAAGACCTCTGGTTTTCAATCCAAAGAAACAAAAGTAAATTCATATCCAACAAACCAAAGATTGGACTCTGGGGAAAAAAGGATTTAAACTTTTATGCACCCGAAGAAACCAAAAAATATCTATAAAATAAAATAACTCTAATCTTTACAGTGATGATTCCACCTTCTGGTATATAATCTATACCTACCTCTAGCAATCAAGCTTCATGATCATCATTGTGCAAAAGAAGATGCAGGAAAAGGTACCTCGAGACTCAGAAACCTTGTCATTAAGTAGGACTCAGCTGGATGAGGATCCTACACAAATCCAGCCCAATGGGCACCAACTGCTGAGCAACTTCAATTTTAATATTTAGCTGGAGAAATGTCTGGAATTCAGGTCCATGGCTTTACTGAAGAAACTGTTTTGCTTCTAAATGAACTAGGGAAAACAAAACTAAGCTATCACTGGAAAGCCAAAAATAAGAAAACGGCTCTTTTTATTGACGAGGGGGTTGAGTCCTTCTCTAAAGCACTTGGGTACTCCAGCGGGATGGAAGGATTTTGAACAGAAGTGGTACTCAGGGCTGGTGGGACCTTCTGTCAGGCTAAGCGTGAAGCTTCCTCAGACAAATGCTACCCAGGAAATTCTCCTCTCCTCTTCTCTCCACGTCAGAAGTGTCAAGATGATTTGCATCACCTCTACAAAAGTGAAGATAAACTCTTCTTACCACTGCAGGCTGAATCGTGTCAGACACACTGTGGAGTGATTTTGCCTCATCTGTATTCTGTCCTCATTCTAGAAGTTGAAAGAAAAAAACAAAGTGCAATCGCTAGCAGTTTTGCTTCATTAGCAACACTTGGAGAAATTTAAACTGACCTCTTAGATGCAAAATGCTTTTCATAAAGGATAACAAGATGCCTTCTTTTTAACAGCTCAGTCAGAACTTGAATAGTTTTCAGATGACTCTGATATTCTGGATATTAAAAAAAAATGTAGTCTGATAACTGATTTCTTTGAGGGGTGGCATTTTCTCTGAAATTCATACTTCGGGAACAGATCCATATTTTGCAAGCAACTATGCAGTTGATTTAATTAAGTTAAAATCCACCCAGCTCTCTTTCAGGAAAAATATGTTATTTAGTACTGCTTTTTATAACATTTTTCAGATAGATAGTTTCCTGAAATGGAATGGAAGATTATGAAAGAACCAAGACACTGCAAAATGGGATCTGAATATGGATTATTTAAAAATAATCACAGGTAGCATTTGCAAGTTTTCATAGTGCTTGGCTAAAAATACCTGCTACATACTAGCAGCCCATTGTTTCAGGTAAAACATTGAACACCCACAGGGGAAAAATTTAAAGTTTTTTTTTTTAAAGAGATAAGTGCTGAAACACACACATACACAACTTCCCCAGCCAAAACCAACACAGCAGTTTGCCTCCTCCCAAATTCATCATCAACCTCTGCTTTTTACTACTGAAATTATTGTTTTGTAGAATTCATTATTTTGTAAGTTAGCTTTAAAGGCAATATTACATTCTGTCTTTGCAGTTCTGTGGCTACGTCTGTACTAGTAAATTAACTAAAGCAAGAGCTCAGATTTGAGTCCTCGAATGACTTGAACATCTATTGATAGAAGAGTGCTGGCAGGCTTTTAAATGAAATAAATATTACTCTCCCAAACAACTTCTGTGCAAGGTTCAGGAATGAGCACATTCAGGGGACCGTTCCCAATAATTATTTTGCCTGCCACCACTCTTTTGGAGGCTAACAGAGTTTAATTGTTTGGATACAGACCATTTCACACCAGCTGGCCTTGCTGCCAGAGACTAGGTTTCAGCCCGTTTAGTTTATTGGTTAGACTAGCAAACTTGTTAGACTACATCGGTGAAAAGATTAATACTGCCATGTGAGTTAAAACTTTCCTGGCTGAAGATAAAAAAGGACATATAAGAATGTCTTTCTTCAAAACTCACTTTCTTTTCAGTGTTTGGTGACAGACTGAACCTTGTCAGACCCTTACAAAAAGTCTTGCTGAAATAAAGGTGTCTCTGCTGTTTGCCTTAGGAAGAAAAATCTTTTTAAAAAGCAAGGAAATCTGGAAAGCCATTGAAAAAAGATGTCTGTGTGGTTCAAAGCAGTAACACTTTAACAAACTTGGGATTTTTATACCCAATGGGTGAATTAACAGAAATTTTCCAAAAGTAAAAATGTTCTTTTCACATCTGTTGTTTACAGTGACAGATCCTAACCTACATCTGCAAGAAGCTCGGGAGAAAATTCACAGTACATGTTGGGGGTGGATGCCTTGAACGCATGTTTATCTCCATCCCTGTGTCCCACCAAAATGGCCCACAGTGCCCAGGATCTCACCAGGAGCCGGGCAGCCTGTGCAGGTCTCTGCAGAAACTCTCACCAGTCCCAAACTTTTAGCTGTGCTCCACACTGTGGTCCAGACAGATGTACAGCTCTTAGTCACAGACTAGTTTGGGTTGGAAGGAACCTTTGAAGGTCATCCAGTCCACCCCCCCTGCAGTGAGCAGGGACATCTTCAACTCGATCAGGTTGCTCAGAGCCCCGTCCAACCTGACCTTGAATATTTCCAGGGATGGGGCATCTTAATTCCCTGTCTTGGAAGAGGCATTGAGGATAGCAGTACATGTATTTACCTTTCTTCCACTTATACGTAGAAAGGGACCTTCTACACCTGGATAAAGACCCATTTTATGCTGCTCAGCACTTTCCCTTACTTTGAACAGAAATAACTAGTAAATAACAAAGCAGTAAAGTCTTGGCTGCTTCTGTAACCACTAAGTATCAACAATATTATCTCCCATTCCAATACTTACCCTTGTTTATCTTCTACACCAAGAGGAAACAACTCATTTTCAGAAAGAATCATACAAAAGTTAACAACAAAGGTTGCATTATGAATGAGACTGCTTTTCATCAAGAAAACTTTGCAGTCTAAAAGTCTCATACACTGTTTTCTGCAATTAATTATAAAGGCAGTTAAGCTCTCAGCTATGTATTTTTCTACATTTATATTTATATATACACACACATAAATCTATATAGCTCCTCATGCACATATATACATGCGTATACATATATATGTGTATATATACCATATATACACACATAAATATACACATACCATATACATATACCATGGACATATATATAAAATATATATATAATGCATAATTAGTGCAGACACATACATATACATATATAATGCACAATTAGTGCATTATATCAGTGCACAACTATATATGCATATATATGAACTAATTGTCATGTAATTAGATGTCTAAGTGGTGACACTGGTGCACACAGGTTCAAGAAAACATACATATTCGGGGAAGTACTTCCTTCTAAATGGATATTTTCCAGAAACAAGCCAACAAAAACTGAAAAGATCGAAAATGTAGCTGCAGACATGCAAGTTCATTTTGAAACTATAAGCCAATTAGTTAAAAGAAGGAATTTTATATTACTTGTCCACAAAATTTATCAGCATCTTCATATCTTACATAGCTGACACAGTCAAACTACACACTTTTAAGCCTATTTACTTAGTTCTCACTGTATACATATTTGAGAGGAAAATTCCAAATAAAAATATCTTGACATTTATCATATATATGTTACCTTCATGAAGCTTACAAGTTGCGTGGGCAACAGCAAAATTTGGCTTTAAAAAATAAAATAATTTGTTTCCACAAAAATGTGCATGAAAAAGTATGGTTTTCATTATCTATTTAGGTTGTAACATACTGCAGGTAATAATTTTGGTATTTGTTTTAAACTTGGTTGTTTTTTTAATTGGAATTTCACGTAACAGTAATTTCTTAAACAGGTAATGTAGAGACACAGAAGTGAAAAGTGTTAGCTCTATAAACAAACTAAATAAGCCACAATTAGGTTTAAATTCCTCTCACACCCATGGGATTATGAAATAACACATGGGAGACCTAAACTAAATAAGTGAAAATAAATAATCTAATAATGCCTTGGTTAACTTGATAACAACATTTACCATTCAAAAGAATAATGTGCCATGCTTAAACCGGCTGATTAATGATTGACGCTGTAACATTTTAAACCTGACTGATTGATCTATCAGTGTTTTACAGCTTTTGTCGTGCTTCACTCCTCTGTTGGGCTGGGGAAGAAGGTAATTTAGCGAGTTTCTTAGAGAGCCAGAATGCAGCTCAGAGGAGTTTATTAAGGTTGAATTAAATATTTTCCTTCATATGTATACATGTACTTCTCTAACAAGTAACATAAATAATATTTATAAAAACTAGTTTATAATTGAATGAAAAATGTTTAGCTCAGTTAACAAGCTGGATGTTCCATTCATTTTTGTTTGGACCCATTACAAAATATTATGCTAGTTCAGTGAGCTAAACCAAAACTCAAGTGAGAAATATATCAACTAATATCAGTGTGATCTGGACCAAGCATTCATCCTTCATGAAAAGAAAAACAGAGCTGATTGATTATTAAAAATCTTGTTAGCTAGAACAAAAAAATAACTTTTATTGCACTCTTTTCAACAGCAGTTGACTCTAGAAGAAATTCACAAT
This sequence comes from Haliaeetus albicilla, assembly GCF_947461875.1. Classification (NCBI taxonomy): domain Eukaryota; kingdom Metazoa; phylum Chordata; class Aves; order Accipitriformes; family Accipitridae; genus Haliaeetus; species Haliaeetus albicilla. The sequence goes on from NC_091507.1 coordinate 5,410,567, forward strand.
TCCTGAATCTTGTCTACTTTCTTTTGAAGGGAAGTTCACTTCTTGAAATTTCAAATCTTCACTGTGAATCATTATTTTACCTTAAAATCTAAGCTATCAGTTTCATAACTGAGACTTTTCCTATATTTTAAAATGTAGCTTTTACTCTTGCATTCAGAAAACTTGGTTAGTGAAAGCTTGAAATGTGATGCTCTTTCTAAGGTAGTATTTGTTACTTTAACTATGGAAATTGAGATAAAAATGGGAGTTTAAACATTGTAGACTTTCAAAATATCTTACTGCAAATTCTGGAAGAAATTACCTAAGTTCTGGAATGAATTCCGCAGAAAGAATATGACATGATAGGCAGCCATTTGATTTTATTTCATGTGTAGTCATCCTAGAATGAATGAAGAACATTTATTAGAAAGTTAAACTCAAATGTACAAAAACTATGATGAAAACTAGTATTTTTAGTAATGTTTTCCCAATTATTCTTTATATTCCAATTTGAACTTGAATATTTATAGCATTATTGACATTGTTATAGCATTGGGGGGGGGGGCGGTGCAAAAGTATATCATATCATACACATATATATTACATAGCATATTTTATAAAATTTAAAGTTCATATTAATTGCATGCTATACTCTACCTGTAGACAGTCATAAATATGCATGTGTATTGACTATATACATAGGAAACTGAAATCAGATCAGTGGATTTTGTACCATATTTTATCATTACTGGATATATGTTAGGTATTTGTGTATCGTAAGAACACTATTTTTCATGTGTCTGAGTGCTTTCAAAACAGTTTCGAAAAACTACGTTTAACCTCTCCATGTAAAAATCATTTTTTCTTCAGAGAGTATGCACAAAAATACAGACTTGCGGAAGAACAAAATACCACCAAAAAAGCCACCACCCTGAGAAATCCTGAACAATGAGCTTTAGAAAAGAACAACGATTTGGTATCTCTTTTTCTGAAATGCTGAAAATAGCTTTCTGATGGTCCTGCACCCTGGTATTTAAACCCTGAAAATGTCCGCCTGTGAAAAGGGTGGATATGAAAACTGTGGGTTGATACTACTATATTTGCATCGCAGAGCAGGATAATAAAGAAAAGGTACGTAGCACAGAACTGCTGGAAGGTGTTCAGTGGTTTGGTGTGTGGACAGCCACAAGCAAAAAGTTTCAGAAAAGTGCCAAACAAGAAAGTACAGCGAAGTACAATAAAACATCTTTCTATAACATATCCATATGGTATGTCTTATCCACACCAAGTTTTATTTATAGTAAGTGTTTGAAGATCACGGGGGGGTCTATAAGTTACAGAGCTAAGTATATCAAACATGTATTTAGTTGCGCAGTAGAATGTATTAGAAATCTTTAAGGTTCCCAGCTCCACTGCAAGTCTAGCTCCTCTTTTGGACCATGCTTCTTCTGACCAGCATCCAGACACATCTTCAGAATAATAAGACCACAGTTACCTTGTGTACAATTTAGGGTTGGCTCAGAGCTTGATTCTGACCTGAGTAAAAAAGGGGGGAAAATGAGCAAAGTGCCAAAGCAGTGGCTGAAATAGACTGATTCCTGCTCACGGCTCTTGATCTGTGTTTTATAGTATATATATTAACACCTTAGTCTCTTGAGTGTAAGTACATTCCTGCTATCAGATCAGGCAAGAAATGTGTGTGGTTAAGCTGATTGTAAAATAATTAATATAAGCGATAATCATTAAGAAGGACTGAAATAAAGGCTATGGTCAGATGTTACAATAAATACAGAATCACTGGACCACATAAAATTGCTAAGGCCACATGGGAAAAGTAGCCAACTGGGTCAAATTTGTTTAAGAAAATGTATGATCATAACTTTGAGTAGACAGATTTTCTCGCATTAGCAAGCTTAGCCTGATAGCACATTCAGCAGCCAGTATGTACCATTCTTCTGTCTCTTGCTTATTCCTCTTCCATTTTCTAAGCCCAGAACCTGCAAGCAGATGCTGGCCCGTGCCACATCCCTCTTTGCCAGAACGACTTCTCAGGATCAGGCTTTCTTCACCCACCACCACATTCTCTGAGCCAGAACCACTACTCAGAAAGACCTTTTCATCCTGGTACTCAATCAAACCACTCATACGGCTTTTCAAAGACACTTAAGAAATAGCTCCTTTTATTTTTATTCCAGACTCTCTGTCTCTTGACCATCCCGACACCAAAGAGCTTTATTCTCTCCCACTAAATGGCAACCAGAATTAAACCTCAGATGTGAGCCGATCCTGACAGAGAGTTAGGATGCTAACTGCTCTGAGACTGCACTCCGCAATTTCTGTTTGCCATGTTCCCCACTGGACCCCTACAGAAGCAGTGAACCTGTTAGAAAGAGAGGGAGGCAGTCCAGTAATCATATATTGAAGAGAACAACAGTCTCTTCTATTTTCTTGCTGAAGTCTCAGCTGAAGCCAGACTGCGATGTGTACTATGTACAATCGCTAAGGCAAAAATAGCAAACTGGAGGAGGTTTGGGATAGAATGGGTGACTGCAAAGCAAAAGGACACAGTCTTGGAAGGGGAAATGTGAACAAACACCCAATTTAATAAGGTATAATTTGCCATCATGTAGGAAGGAGTCTGCAAATGCACAGTCCTCACTACAGAAGGAGCAGGAGCTGTTGTAAGCAATGCTAATCCTCACCGCTGATCCTAGCAAGTGCAACATCTGTCATTAGTTAGTGCTCTGCAAAGTTGAGCTGTGCTCAAACTTCTGTTTTTCATTTTACATTTTCAGTAAAGTTTTGCTCTTCTCTTTCATTTGCCTGACATCTTTACCTCAGTATTTCTAGAGGAACAGATCCGTTAGCAGGGCTGGGAAAATGAAAGACTGGGATGTCAGGAAAGGAGTCTGGAAAGTCAGGAAAGGCTGGAGGCAGACAGCAAAAAGTGAAGATAGGAACAGGAGACAGAGCCTATGAGGGACTATTTATTTCAAATTAATAAGCACACGTGTTCACAAAGGGCAACCAGGCTTTTTACACAAAATTTTCAGCAGAGCATCAAACATAAGTTAGCTTTCCTGCGTGACAGGGAAGAAATGAGGAAAAAAATGTACTAGACACTGCTCTTTGCATTTGTCTTTTTCTCACTTCCAAAATTCAATCACATGCTCTTGCAAGGTCTAGCAAATACTGTGGAGGTCACCCTAGAAATGATGCCAGTTACAGACTCTGCTGAGATTTATGCTCTATAAGCACCTCTTTCACTTCAAAAACTGGCAATGGAGAAATATGCAGACTTTCTTTTACTTTTCTCTGCATGAAAGACCTTGGACAGTAAGAGACAGTAGAGAGATAGAGTAAGTTTAAGAAGGCAGGACTAGCCATATCACTGCAGCAACACCTCAGTGAGACCCGATGGAAGGTGAAAATAATTTTATTTTATAAAAACACTGAAACATAAATGATTTCATGCACTCAGTTACACTGTCATACTCACATTCTCACAAGCACCAAGGAGACATCTGCCCATGCTGCAAACACCGAGACCCTAGCAATTCTGCCCAGATTTCCTTGTGACTGCAGGAGGGACGAGGGATGCCAGCTACTGAGTCCTCCTGATGTTTCCTGTGTCTTGCTTAGATATGCAACCCCATGCATACCTAAGCCTTTTGTCTGATTTTTGTACCCTCCTATGGGCTGACCCTGACTGTGATTTTTGTATCTCCATCTGCCCCAGGCAGGGAGTCATTAGGATTTACTCACTGTCCTTTTTCTACTTATCTAGGTGTATTTTGGCTCCTTCCCTGTTCTTTGTCTTCCCTCAATCACCTTTTAATGGCTTGAGTCTGTCCAGAATTGGCTTGTTTTAGGCTTTCCCTTTTCTTAGGCTGTTATTTTCAGAGCTGGGTGTCCTGAGAAGCAGCACATCTATGTGCTAGAGTCTTGGTGACCTCCTATTCAAGATGCCATTGGGACCTGTCCTCCTTACAGCCCTTTTCCTACCCTCTGGTGCTTCTGGTGCTTCCCTAGCCAGACATTTCCCTTATTTCTTCATTCAGACTGGTCTTAAGGTTTCTGTGCCAATTTTATACATTAACTTGTATTGTTTCAAGAACCCTTTTGTACTTTTTGGACATATCCCCAGACGCAGAAGTAGCGTAGAGAACAGATACTGGCTAAAGCTCTAGAAGTTTTTTAGGTTACTAGAAGACTTGCTGTAGTTACTTGCAGAGCAGTAATGGCTATTTCACTCTGCTTTTTCAACAATTAAAATGGTTGAAACACTGAGTGAAGCTGAGTTAAATCTGATCACTTTTTTAGCCTGTCCTGAGTTATTTGCTTCTTTTGTTACAGTTAATAATAAAGGAGCTATAGTCTAAAATTATCTCAGGTATGTGATCCCCACCCTTTTGGCACAGTAGTGATTGCTCAGTAAATTACTCTTAAACCCAACTATGTGTGGAATGACATGGACAACAACAGAGAAAAAATTTTGAGAACTGGAAACATCATATTTCTGAATTGTCTAACTTAGAAAGAGCCTCTAGATTTATTTCAAATCTTGTTTGAAGTTTCCCTTCATGCAAAATCTTCCGTGACAATTAGTTAAAGGGAGCTTTTAATGTAACAACTTTGACATGGAACTAACCTTTACTGCAATTTCACAATTTACCAAATTGGCAGTGAAAACGTCTACCAGCTTAGCAAGCAGTAGCTATAGAGTTGCACAGTTTGTGTTTCACTGATAGAGTTGTACATGAAGTATAATTTACACATGTTGTTCAAAAATATATGTAAAGAGCCAGAGGTTATCTGGCAAAGCTTCTGATGAGCTTGTTTTATGTTAAGAGCTGCCAAAGTAGCAACCATTAACTGCAGTAATTGATGTGCTACATCCTTAGAATTTACAAAGCAATGCTTTACTTCCAAAATGTGTCCCTATAACCTTCTTACTTTCTTTGGTATTGATCATCTATCTCCATACTTCACATCAAAATTAATCTGTAGTCCACAACCTTTCTGATTAAATCACTTATATTTTGATCTCTCCCTTACCTACTTCTCTCTTACTCATCTTTTTTTAAACCTGGCTTCCTCACGGTCCTTTTTTACAGAAAGTTCCATTAGAAATCTAATACAGAGGATGACGGTGAAGGCTGTGAGTACAGCTTTAAAGTCTAAACACCTCATCACTTCAATAATGTGGTTAGCCTTTGAAGCTTTATTAGGCCTGAGACACAAAGTCTGATCACTTTCACAGTTTTCCCACTTGGCAGCCATTGACTGTTAACACATCATTGAAACAGTTACTTAAGAAACTTGTGTTTTATTGGTTTAAACACTTTTCAGCATACTAGGAGTGAGAGTATGATTATGGATTAAAGGAGCTCAACAATTTTTTTACTGAATATTTTTGTCTCCACTTGATGAGTTCTTCCTGCATTAATAACTTGGAGCAACATCACGTGATTTGTTAAGTATTTAAATGACAGACCAGAAAAAGTATTTGAATAAGTTGATAGGGGTTCTATCAGAGAGTAACAAACAGTTATCTAAAATAGAATGTCAGCCATGTAGTGGCCACCTGTTAGCCATATATTAGGATGGCTGACACAGATATAAAATATTTATGAAAATGGTCTCTTAAAGCTCTTGGACAACTTTATTCTCCTCAACATTTAAAGAACTGTGATTTAAATGAAGACAATAAGTTTAATATTAAAGAAAATCTAAGAAGAAAAGGAAATTAAAGGATAACCACAAAAATATACAGTAGCCAAAATTTTTCAACCACTTTCATGTCCATCATTACAGCGTAAGAATCAAAACAGAAGATCTCCATTGGTGTCATTCATCATAATTGCAATGGATGTCCACTAGCTTTAGGCTCTGGATCCCTATTGTATATCTCTCCTTACTCCATTAGTCTCCATCCTCACACCCCACTCCTCCCAACACTTCCTTTTACACATTCCTGCTCACAATGAAAAGCAGTGGAAAACTTCCACTGTACATGACGGACTGAATTCCTCAGACATCAGCACCTGAATATTTTTTGCTCCTCAAAGGAATTGAAGATGGGATCAGGACAACAAGGATATATCTCCTTTATATTCTAGAAAAACACTTTCAAGCATCTGTGCTTTCCATCCTCTTCATTTTCCTGAAATGACTAAACCTCATTCTGCTGTGGACACTGACATCCTTAAAGGGTATCTATTGCCTATCATTAACACAATGAACATTCAAGATCAGAAACTAGACGAAAGGCTTTATATGAAACATTACAGTGGTAGGAAACCAAACGACACTAATGAGAGAAAAATTAATGCACAAGATGTTTTTTCTTCAATGAATATTTCACACAATGCTTTTTTCAGATTCAGAGCTTAAGTGTTCTTTTTGCTAATGGCAAGTAATATACTAGAAAACTATCAGTATTCTCAAATAGAAGGTGTTTTTCATTTCTGAAACAGGTGTGTTTCACAAACACACACACGTGTTTTCCTACACTGATAAGACAGTTGTAACTGATATTGCAATATTGCAGGATATAGCACTGAAGAATATAATCTTATCTTTAATTCTGTTGCTTAATCTAACACACAGAACTTTTGTCTTGCAAGCATAAATCAAACATCATCTGCCAAAACAAGATGATGTGTGGAAATATATCTGTTGGCAATAGCATTAGATTGGGTGAGACAGCACAGGGGCCATAAAGGGGAGCTTAAATTTATATGTTCCACAATAAGCAGATTAAAGAAATACAGCAATTGTTAACATCCAAAACCTTTTCTACAAGTGGGAGTGGAGAAACAGTAAGGCTCAAGTCTACATATCAGGGGTCAATAACCCAAAACAAGTCCTTTTTGCCTTACTGTAGTTTCATTGCATGGATATTGTGGTCTGTAATTAATGCTGCAGGAGTGAAAATAAGCAATGAAATGGAGATGACTAACAGAGCCTACAACAATTTGCAGATAGTATAAATACTTTGTGAAAAGTACAGATCTTAAAATGACTTCACAATAGGCAGTGGAAATGGTACACCTCTCAGAATTTGTGTAAAATATGTTTTGTTATTTCTTTACAACTCTTAGATTTAAACATTCCCAAGACAGTAATATCTCTACACAAAAGTTTATTGAAAGTGTAGCATGGCTCATTCCCCATGTCATAATATTCACTAAGATGAGTGAAAAATTGGAAAGCAAGCAAATTATTTTCTTCTTTAATGCTTTACTCATGGTAGTATGCTGCTGAGTCTTATTTCTTCCAAATTGGAAGCTAATTTCATCCCTTTCTTGGGAGGTAAGCAGGGATATTCAATGCTGCTTAAGAAAACACCAACTTTTAGAATATAGATTGCCTTAAGTTCATCTTATATAATCAACATGTTAAATATGATAAAATTAATCCTATCATTGTCATATAATTCTGTTTTGAAAGGCAAGTCAATATTCGGTATTGAACACATTGTACCGCTAAACAGTACTCACAGAAATCTTCTAGGCCAAATATTGTGTGAGGGTAACAGCCAATCAAGTTCCCATGGATACTCATAACGCATGAAGGCCCAAAGGTCAACGGGTCATGAGAAAAAAGAGTTACCAACCTGAAGAGTACGGCTGCTGCATCTGTGAGCAAGTTCCCAAGAACAGCCGTGGTGCATGAGTGGCTGGAGGTCACGAGGGCATGAGAATTTGGGAGGTTCCTGCACAGTGAAGTCCACCCCTAGAGTCCACCAACTCCACTTTTACTAGGGCTCACGTAACCCCATGTTACAACTAGATTAGCTCTTCAGGAACGTTAGGATGTCAACAAAGACTCAACATACCACTATTGCCTAGAAATGCCACGTCTTGAAAAATAAGAGATCTAATATATGGCTATCATGCAAACACACTTCTCTAAAATGGACAACGTAATTTTCACAATGTATATAAAACATTTTTCAGAACAAATACATGTAATATAAGTTTCAGGTTGCATAAGCCCTGAAGGCATCACAGAATAACCCAAGCATTTCTTATCTTTGTAAGAAAAAATAAACACCCAAACCCCAAACTCTCTCATAAAGCAGGTGCCTTTTCTTCTCCCCATAATAATTTGTTTCATCATTTGCTTATATAGCAAGTATACCTGAAGTACCTGAAAATATTACCAAGAGTTAAAGACTAATTCACAGAATTCAGAAAAGAACTCGGGTTATAGAGTTGAAGTTGCCACGATATGTATATATATATATATATACACATTAATATATTTATTCTTAGTTTCAGGACAAAAAAATATCACATAGTATTTCACAGGAAACTCTAACTAAAATATAGACAACATACAAATGTGTGTAAATAAGCAATCAAAAAATTATTTCTGAGAATGTGTCAGAGTGAAGGTGTTGTGAAATGTACAGGTGTACAACTAACTTGGATGCCACATAAAATGGAAGAATTAGAAACCTAAGAACTTAATTTGAAGGCAAGAGCTTTTGGGAGATAATGAAAATGGTCTCAAGGAAGAAAGCATTCCTTTTACTAAAGAAAATGCAACAGAAGTCATTTGTATATTTAAATAGAGGTCATATGGATGGAGTCTGTTTACTTATTTAAAAAAACAACAACAACACAGCATTACTTAAATTTTGTATTTGGCTCTGGTTTGGTGATGGGTGCTGGTCAAAAAAAAAGCAAGGAACATAACATTTTCCTCAGTGGGATATTCTTAAACAAAACACAATCAAACAACATTTTTGCTTACTTTCCCTCAAGAATTTTTGTAAAACAGAGAAACAGAGCAGATAATTTTTTTTTTTTTGGAAGTGAAATTGAGTTGCATACTTATTCCAAGAATTTTTTTCACTATCTTATTTTGAAACAGGACATGACATTTTCTCATGCTTTGTGAAGACATAAAAAGCTGTAAGTATTTAAAAAGATGAAAATTAAAAACCGTGCAGAGAAAATACCTAACAGTGCAAGAAGTCTTTCATTATTTGTCCTTGGATATGAAGTATTCATATTTTATTACAGTAAGCATTGTTATTAATACAACTACAAAAATTCTTTACATAAAAAAAATATGGGGAAAAATATACATGAGTTTAAGGTGAAAAAATATTTCCCTTATGTATTTAATAGGCAGACATTCCGAAGTTCAAATAATATGCTTTTCCCTAAAAGAAAGCCATTAAAAAAAAAAAAAATTGGATCAGTTAAAATATACACTTACTTTTATTGTCTCTCTCAGATTTTGGATCTGTCATACAACATAAAAAAATAATGTGGACTTCTGGTTTCAGGACTGCAGTCCAATCAAGTTTACAAATTAGAAGTGAACTGTTGCTACTACAGTTATTGAACACTAGGAATAAATATCTTGTTTGATATAGTAATGAAGTAGGGAGGGAGAAGAAATCTGCAGGATTGAACTAGGCTTGGCAGAAGAAAGAAGTCAGGAAGGAATTATGACAATTAAAAAATAAAAATTAGACTGAAAAATCAACTGAAAAAATTGATTTTTCATTAACTAAATACTGAACATCCGAATCTTAATGTCCACTCCTTATTAAGAAATCCATCAAAACCACTATCTTCCCAAGAATCAGATGCAGAAGACTGGCTTCTCTGTCTGCAACAACACTAATGTGCCAGAGCATGCCACAAAATTTCCCAGATCACAAGACCTGGTTCTCAGATCATATGTATGTCACAGCACGTGGCGTGGATGACTTGTTTTCCTTTGTAAGAAAACCAGTGTATGTGATTATGAGAGCCTACTGCTTATGTAGGTTTTATTCAGATAGACTGAGAACTTAGCTGGACTGCATCTAGGGATGGAGACCATTGGAGCCAGGAAACCGGCAATACTTCTGGATCCTGGAATACATTTCTAGCTTCTCATAATGTCAATACAGTTACAGTTAATAGGCTTGGATTCACTGGTTTTTGGCTGTAAGACTGGATTATGGCCAACCACCATGCCAAAGCTAACCAATAAATGACATGCAGTAAGTTTCTGCCACTTGGACTGCATTGCACTGTTTGCTTTGGTTCCTTGCAGAGAATCCTAGATGTCTCAGTTGAGCTTCAGTGCTCTTGACAGTTGCTTTTCTGGTTTTGATAATAACCTCCTCAACAATTACATTTATCAGAATCAATTATAATATCCTTAAAGATTCACACTATTGGCTTTTTGTGCACATTATCCACTTACCTTATAACTAAAAAAAGAATTCACCTTCCATTGAGGAACAAATCCCTCCATTCTTTGTTATCAGAACTGCAGCAGAAAATGTATCTTACAAAATTACAAATTTCAAGTAAAGCACGATTGCAACTAGATTTAAAATGTTTGCCAGCTTTTGCTTCCAGGGCTGAAAATCTTAATCTGCCCAGTAATTCATAAATTGTTATTAATATTGAACATTCAAATTACACATTTTTTCTTACCTTTTCTCAGGTATCAAAGCTCTATGGTTAGCAAAACAATCTTGGCTGACGTCATTCCTAATAAACCAGTGCCCATTACTGTAGGAGGCCTTGACGCTAACAGAAGTCCTCAAAGTTTGTTTCAAAATTTCGCCATGACAACTTTATAATTTTAATAACAGCATAAGCAGACTTCCTAGGAAAAGGGTTCAGATTTGCCTTGACTAGTTGTTAGGACATTTAGCTTAGATTTTTCAAAATTACCAATGTCAGCAATTGGGAAAAAAATTCATGAAGAAGTAGCAGTCTGGTTCCTCTTCCCTGGTGCAACTCTTGGTGAATCACAGAACTTTATTTTCCCTGTGAAAACTCTCACACCACGAAACTGAGACTACATGTAGGGAAAGAGAGAACACGCTTGTGATGGATGGCTCTAGGCTGGTCCTAGTCACCATCCTCCTCCCAGATCTGCTCCCTTACTGGGTGCTGTGGGATGGGGCTCTCATTACGGAGGGCCCAGACCTGCTGGCTCTGCGGCCACCCTCAGCTTCTAATTCTCTCCCTTGGCTGCACCCTAACCATAAAACCTGTTAGGAAAAGAAACTGGGTGAATATGTCTTTTGACGATAGGAGTTGACTTTTTTGGGTGTTTCAGGTAAAAGTGGATGAGAGAGAACAGTCCACCCAACCTCAGCGAGGTTCCTCTGATGACAGCCAGATGACTTCCTTACTTCTCAGGGACCAAAGCTATTGCTCAGGACACTGCCTTGAGAATCCAAGGCAGCGCTTTGGAAAAAGACTTCAGGTGGACGCAGGGGTTCTTAACATTGGTCCTGTTAAACCACAGGTGATCTCTTGGCCAGATGCAGCTTTTATTTACCAAAATTGCTTACTCTATATTGAGCAGAAATTATGGTAAGGATATGTCCACTTGAGTTTAAGATGGCAAAAAATCTTGACATGTGACAGCCAATTCAAGAGTCGCTGTCACTTGAACGCAGAAGTTTTAAGTCCCTAGTACATTTCACATCCTTTACAGTTTCACTTGGTTCAATAACAAAGCCTGTAAAGGCCTAAATGTCGATAAGAACCTAAGCTCTCTGGAATTTCATGGTATCTTTTATTTTGTAAAAATAATCTCAGAAAAGAAATACTCCTACAGTTCAGCTTCTAAACTTCTAACCTTCTAATCAGCCATATCCTAACTAGAAGTTTCTTTCTCAGCTCTCATGTATGTATGATACGTGTTCAACATTAATGAAGAATATTAATCAGGTCATTAGACCGAGAAGCCTGTTAGAAAGTTGGACAATACAATGAAAATAACACTTTTCTAAATTAATTTCTCTGCGTGAAAGATTTTTATAACATGAATCGCTGTAAGATTCAAAAATAAGGATTTTTTTCTTCATTTCAACCTCAAGTAATACAACTAATTCTGTTAATTTCATAATTTTAGGCTCAAGAAATGCCATTTATGAGTTGGGACTGCCAAAATGTCTGCCTCTAGTCATCAGTAGGCTTTAACTCCTTTCTGAAGAGAAAGTCTTCCTGAAAATTAGATTTGAAAGATGACACTGTTCATGTAAATGTGTGACTGTTGATCATCCTGAATACCCTATTCCTAATCCATAACCACAAACAGACTGCATTCTTCTGTGGCTGTCCCTCACCATCTGAGGGAATAGTTGCAGTTTTAATATATAACATTGTCATAGACAGGCAAAATTATTCACAATATGCCTGTCATAAGCCAGCTCTTACCTTATGAAAATTGTCACTTGTTGATAGTACAGAAGATCTTTGCATACAAAACAAATATTACAAATTTTTTACAGTTTATTATGTTTTAAAAATATGTTTTGGAAATGTGATTGTAATTTAGTTCTGCTCCTGGAATAGGCTCTTAAGGCCAATAAGGGACTATATATTCCAGGAAAGAGAGAAATCTCATTTTTCTCCTATGAGGTAGGTAGTAATATTTTTAAGAGGGAGGACTACATGTCTTATATTAAATTATGAAATCACCTTGCAATATACACTTTAACTTTCTGGTCACAAGTTATTTTTTCTTTTGCTGCTCCATGAGATGGAATGGAGGAATCACTACTACCCTGAAAAGTGATTCACCAAACAGCCTCTCAGATTTCCTAGAAGTACTTTGTAGGTGCTTGGACCTGCACCTGACCAGTGCTCTTCTGAAGCATTTCTACTGCTCTGTACCATGGTAGTAGGCTCTTTCAGCAGGGAATACTTCATCTGGGAAGAAAGGATCTTGCTTTATGTACACCAAGGAATGGGTTAAATGAAAACTGAAAACAAGAGCAGAGAAATGAATGAAGAGGCTTTTTAAAAAATAAATAAATAAATAAGGAATAATCTATTTATTGTCCCCTTGAAAGAGAGAGAATTTGATGGACTGCAGGGCTTGGTTGCCTAGAGATGAGTAGTCAAAACTGTGCAATCTGGGGTTACCTTCTGGTGTGGTCTAAGATACCGGAGGTTGGCATGAACGTCTATACTTCCCTCTCTCATCAGCACTCAACTACAAAATAGTGCCTTTCTCCAAGAGGTTTCTAACCGTTATATAACTGACAGTCTCTTGCATGATTCACTTCCTTGATTCCACACCTGGCTTAGAGACTAGGATGAAGAATGAATTACTCTATTTCTCATGAGCTGACATATCCTATCCCTCTCAAGCCTTTGGTAGTTCTCACCTTTCCTTGTCAGATCCTCTGACTTCATCACATCCTGAAGACCTCTTCTATTGCCAGTCTACAAAAGCAACATGAAGTCTTTCAGTAGAAAGTTTGTGGGTGTCTTAAATGCTCCTTTTATTTTTATGGGTTTTTTTCCCTTCAGCCAAGTTACTAGGCTATTTTCTAATACAAAATGGAGACAGAGAATATTCTTTTGGCTTCCACCACCACCTAGTGCAATCCAGTGTAACAAGGAGGTAAAAGACTCAGTGTGCTGACTGGCTAAAGGCAAACAGGGTCCCTTTGCCAGCATCAAGTCTGTCCTGAATTCTCAGAAAAGCTGGAGAAAAGAAACAGGAGTTGCTATGTCCCTACCTCAGGAAGGAAAGCTACTTTCTACAGCAGTAGAAGAGTGGCAGATCTAAGGATCTGACCAGATTGTGGGATTACCACCAAGGCAGAGTAGTTATTTCAAAGTGCTGTCAGTAATAAACACTACGGAAAATCAGTTTTTCTCACTGCGGTTAATTCCTGGGTCCCTGGCAATAGCAACGGTATGGAAATTACAAAATAAGGTGTTCGAAACAATGACAATGAGATTCATACCTCAAACCCACCCAGCACAGAATAAAAGACAATTTTTGAATGCAAGAGATCTTTCTGTGTGCTGGTCCTAAAGAATCCTGTCCCAAAGCACTGGCAGTATTAAGGCTTTTTTATTATTGATTCATTAACTCCAGGTTTAAAAATTTAACCGATACATTAACTCCAGGTTTAAAAATTTAACCGATTTTTCCCAAAGTTGCCTTCTGACATCACTATTCTATGTCTAGATAATACTAGAGCAATATCTAGGAGTAACAAACTACTTCTCACTAGAAAATTAAATCCACAGCTGCCTTTTTGTGTTTACCACTTGAGACTAGGGTGAGGAAGGCACATATCTGGCTCTACATCAAGTGATCAAATATTTTATAGCTAACCAAGGGCATTACAATTTTACAACATGAGCTTTCAGATTTCTTATGCATTCAGTAACGAAGGAATTACTTTATAACTGTCCTGAGCCAATCATCTTTCCTGACCTGTATATCTTTTAAACAGATGTCATTCTAGCTAAAGGAATTTGAATATTGAAGAATCTGTTGTGTAACTTACAAGTACAGGTAAACACTGTTGATAACAAGATGCATATTTTCTATCTTCATTTTATTGTGCTGGGGTTTTTTATATGCCTTTTTCAGCTTTCTACTATGGAAGGAGAAAAAATGAGCTAAAACCCTTCAAAATGATGCAAAAATGGAAATAAACACATATATGTTTGTAATCTTCTATTCCCTCACTGTTGTCCATAAAAGTCTATGTTTCGGATCTTGTAAACTCCCCATGAAAAAGAAATAATTATCTTGTTCACGTAAGACTTGTAAAGGGCTTCAAATTGTGGTAAATGAAGAAAATGTATTTTAAGCCAAAACTTCAAGTATGAATTCTTGGGATTCAACCTGAATGCCAGAGCCCTGACCTTTAACACTTCCTAGACCAAAAGGGAAACTATAACAAATATGTGTCAAGAGGTGATGACTCTTGTCTCTGTCATCTTAAGAAACTTAGCAGTATCTGTGCCCTTCCAAGCATAAGCATTATTACATCAATAACAAGTGATGTCCAGATGAAGCAAACAAATCTTTAACTAATTAAGAATTAAGCTGGTTTATATTGCTCACTATTTGGTTAGCTTTCACTTGACAAATGCTATCAAGATCTTTCTCCTTCCTCAATTTTCTCATTTTGGAAATGGTACCTCAAAAATAATCATAGAAACCTACTTTTGATCATCATAACACTTACAATTATGAGACTTACCAGTTGATCTGTTAAGAATATAAAAATACATCTACTTTCAGTCTAGAGGGCTATTAATGGAATATGGATGACCCAGTAAAGAGGTACTGACACACAGAATACAGCCTTACCTGAAAAAACTGGTGAGGAAATCTTTAAGAAAACTCCACATATCATTTAAAAAAATGTGGAAGTTAAATCAGTTAAGAAATTTGTATAAATGAAAGGCACATCTGAAATAGATAACATCACTATATTAGTGTGCATAATGTATTTTCCTTTTTGTGGGGATTATATGAAGCTACAGCAGTTTGCCATGCCTAACAGTAATGCAACTCCAATGCTGGTTTTTCTATTTCCTAGAACATCGTCAAAGAGAGAAGAAAATGGTAAAAACCAAATCATTGGTTTCTTCTTCACAATGTGGCAGAAAGTGCAATGAAAATTACTATAATGCTAATGCAGGAAAACAATATAGTAAGTGAATTCTAATGGCCTTTAATTCAATTTTGACTAAGATAGAAATAAGGATCTGCTGCAAGAACACAATGGTTATTGCAATGCAGAGAATTTATCAGAAAATACAGAATATCAGGAACATGGTGTCAAATCTTTGCTTTAAGACTACAAAGAAGCAGCCAACAAATCAATAGCATTTATAAGCAGTTTACTGATAAATCCTGGAAATCAAATGATCTCTAGTCAGCTAAGCCTCTAATCTATGATTACTGTACCATCAAAATAGGTCTTCCATTTTCCCTGGGTATAACTGGATACAAACAAATTTGCAGAGATGACTGACTCCATTTTGAAAGAATAGCAGTCTGTTATCATAAATCACACTGCGACTAAACCTTATAAGTCATTATAATTTGACTACTAGTGGGAGAAGGGAAGAGACACAAAAAATGTCATTTTAGAAGTGAAAGGGAGTAAAATAAGCTGCGGCTACCACTACAGCCATTCTACTGTACTTGCAGAGCTTGGATAGTCTTTTCCTTTTGAGTGGTTAGTAATCCATCTCATCATCTTTTTCCTCCCTGTGACAGCTCTCAGGTCTGGTCACCTGCCCTTTTTGCTGACAGTTACAGCTTTTTTGTCTGCTTCTAAGGAGAAAGATTTTCCGTAAGTGAGAAGCAGAGAATGGTTGATGCAGTGTTGACAAATCAATGAAATCTGTAACAGGCCATTTGATCATCATATTCTGCTTGTATACAGAATCATATGTACATATTTTGGTACCTTAGGAGTGTAATTCCATAATTCCCAATGTTTATGTCTATAAGAGTCCATTTATTAACTGTGAGGTAGAAGTTACATATCAACTGGTTTGCACTCATTATAGGCTATAAATCTGTAAAATTCTACTACAGACAATACCTAAAGAAAAATATATTTAATGAATTCTATGAAGAGTGACAAGTTATCCAACAGCACTCTCATGTATGTGCATAACATATTAGCTAACATTTTATATTAGAACTGCTGGCCAGCTGAGATGCCATTTCTTGTTTCCTCTATATAAATATAATTATAGCTATAAAAAACTATAGTGAGAGATTCATAATGTTTACAGACTAATTAGAATCACCAAATTAGTGAGGATATTTGAAATGTTATTAATGGATCATTTGCAAACTCTTTTTGTATACTACAGTAACTATCATTTGCATTTTATGTCCCATTTTAATACTATCATCCCAATGCTCCTCATCAATGTCAGTAGTGCAAGAATACTGAAGTGTGCTTCAGCATGTAATTTAAATCTTCCTAATGTGACTTCTAAAACACTAGAGAAAAGTTCTTTAATGCCTTCAAAACAACTTGCCAATTTCTGAAAAAGAAGTCCAAAAAAAAAAAAAATAGTCCAAACTTGACAGTCAGATGTCATAAAATGTTATCAGACAAATTGTTTGGAAAAAGTCCCAACAGCTTTCATTGCTCCTTTTCTTTGTATTGCAATGCCCCCTGCAGGTATCAAACAACCTCTGTTTCTCCATAGCATTTTCTTTAGCTCTTTGAGTGGAGCATCTCCTCTGAGAAACGCATGACTTACAAAACCCTTGCTAATTGCAAAATATTGTTTGAATCACAGAACAAACTTATAAAGTAGAAAACGGAAAGTTGAGGGAAAAGAAACTTGATATATACTGTATCTTATATGGAGAAGACTGTATGTGTAAGACAGAGAAAAAAAAATCACGTTGCAGAGTTTAGTGAAAATTTGCGTCCTGACCTGTACTCTCTAAGCCTCAAGAGGTTTAAACTGGAGAGGAATATGATGGTCCTCTAATGCAATTTGAATGCAAAACCTCTGGTCTCAGTCTTAAATGAGCTGCATGTTGGTATTATTTTTCTTAAATGAACACAACAGAAAAAGTAAATTAAGCCTCTCAGGATGATGACATAAGGTCTCCGGGAGACTGTAAAGTAGCCTTCCAGTACGTAAAGGGGGCCTGCAAGAAACCTGGAGAGGGACTTTTTACAAGGGCATGTAGTGATAGGACAAGGGGTAGTGGCTTTAAAGTGAAAGAGGGTAGATTTAGATTAGATACTGGGAAGAAATTCTTTACAGTGAGGGTGGTGAGGCACTGGAACAGGTTGCCCAGAGAGGTTGTGGACGCCCCATCCCTGGCAGTGTTCAAGGCCAGGTTGGATGGGGCTTTGAGCAACCTGGTCTAGTGGGAGGTGTCCCTGCCCATGGCAGGGGTTGGAACTAGATGATCCTTAAGGTCCCTTCCAACCCAAACCATTCTATGATTCTATGATAGATTTTGTGAACTACCCACCCACACCAATTTATGTTAAGCATGAACCCAGACAACTGACTTTATGTGATTACCTTTATATTGTAGAACATATTTGACAAATAATGGATGCTCATACCTCTTTGACAGGTTTCAGATAGGGAGCTATGGAGCAGACAGTTGAAAAGTCTGAGGAGGCAATGTGAACCTCTGAAACCCAGGTGGGGGCCTGATGCCACTCAACAGCAGTTACGTTGGTAAGATTAGAGTGATTACAGGTCTATTCCAACTGCATTGTTAAACCTAGGTAATCTGAGGGATTTGTGGAAATTTTTCACAGACTAGTAGCTTGATTAAGGAAGCATGTCAAAAAAAAAGAAAGCAAGGAGATTTCACAGTGGTTGGCAGGTAATATTTGATTGTATTAGTTAAGTGTCATGTTTCCTACTGTGTTAAACTCTGGAAGGATGTTAAGCAGAAACTCCACGAAGTAATTACAGCATACTCACACCAGATAGGGCATAGCTGAGGCAAGGAGTGGATACAGTGGTTTCTCCATTTTTGTGGAACATACACAGTCTCAATGTACGGACACATGAAGCTTCAACAACACCTGCAGTACATAAGGGTAACATAGATGAGTGTATAGGCATGGTCCCTTGCCTGTCCCCCCATCCACAAATTTGAAATGTGTAACTAAAAATTAATAAATTTATGCCTTTACTCTGTAAATTGTTTTCCCAAAGAAGCTGCTTCTATATGACTAGTACTAGAGTAAATTAAGAGAATAGTTATTGTGGTGGGTTGGCCCTGGCTGGACACCAGGTGCCCACTAAAGCTGCTCTATCACTCCCCTCCTCAACCGGACAGGGGAGAGAAAATATAACAAAGGACTCGTGGGTAGAGATAAGGACAAAGAGAGATCACTCACCCATTACCGTCACGGGCAAAACAGACTCGACTTGGGGGAAATTAGTTAAATTTATTACCAATCAAATCAGAGTAGGATAATGAGAAAATAAAAATTGAATCTTAGAACGCCTTCCCGCCATCCCTCCCTCCTGCCCGGCTCAACCCCACTCCCGGTTCTCTTTCCCTCCTCCCCCCCAGCAATGGGGGCTGGGGTCGGTTCCTCACCCCTTGTCTCTGCCGCTCCTTCCTCCTCAGGGGGAGGAGGACTCCGCACTCGGGCCCTGCTCCACCGTGGGGTGTCTCCCACGGGAGACAGTCCTCCACCAACTTCTCCAAGGTGGGTCCTTCCCGTGGGCTGCAGTTCCTCACAAACTCCCCTGCCGTGGGTCCTTCCCACGGGCTGCAGTCCTTCAGTCACAGCCAGCTCCAGCGTGGGCTTCCCCACAGAGCGGCGGCCATCTTGGGGGGCACCCACCTGCTCCGGCGTGGGCTCCTCTCTCCCCGGGCTCACCATGGGCTGCAGGGGCATCCCCTCCTCTGGCAACCCTCCTCCCCCTCCTTCTTCACTGACCTTGGTGTCTGCAGTTGTTTCTCTCACATATTCTCTCTCCTCTCTCTGGCTGCAGTTGCCCTAGCACAGTTTTTTTTTTTCCCCTTCTTAAATCCATTCTCCCAGAAGCACCACCACCATCACTGATGGGCTCGGCCTTGGCCAGCAGTGGGTCCATCTTGGAGCCGGCTGGCACTGGCTCTGTCAGACATGGGGGAAGCTTCTAGCAGCTTCTCACAGAAGCCACCCCTGTAGCCCCCCTGTTGCTAAGACTTTGCCACGCAAACTCAATAAAGTAATTCAGTTCTAACTGAAGCTATGTAAATATATTATAGATTATAAAAATGAATAAATAATATTCCAAAATACTTTTATATTTACAAGTAGTTTCTGCTAATTTTAAATTGACTTGGTCTTCAGCAGCACTGCATTATAATCTTGGAAGAGTAGAAGAGCACATTCTAGCTCTAAGGCTTTGATTGTAAACTTTTTTCCTTCTATTTTATAAATAGCTATTGCAGCTGATTAATTAGTTGTGACTGATCAAGTTGGTCAAATGTTATTTTTTTACCCGTTAGATATATGTTGCAGACTTTGGAATTGAAAATACAAGGCATTCATAAAACTAGGTGATGGAAGTCTCATTAAGGAAATGTCTGTAAACAGATATAGCTCAACCTCCCATTTAGTGATGTCAGCTTATGGCACGAGGGGTTACAGTCGTAAAAAAAATATATATCCACTGAAATATAGATGCACATAAATGCACATGCATACATATATATAAGCATGTCCTTCAGTTCAGAACTATTTAATACCTCCACTAGGCTGTACCTCTACCTTGAAAATCAAAACCAAAACATCCATGTGGAATTTTATTCTCCTTAACCCTTCTGACAGTGACAGGTTCACTCAGGATCTGTATTTCAGAAACAGAAGAGTATAATATTTAGGAAAGGGGGCAGGGAGGGCAGTTGTCACATGTAAGTACTTTCCCTAACTTCTGGCTTCTTCTAGAGTCACCTGCTTCATGTGCTTTTCTACTCACCTTTCTTTTATTTCTGTATTTCTTCCTTCCTTTTCAGATGTCTTGCTGATCACTACTTCAGACACTTTTTCTTCTTGTCATTAATAGAGAAGTGTTTATAAACACTGAAAGACAGTAGGTCTTAAGATAGTAGATGAGGACATTATTACAACAGCATTTTTCTTTAGGCTCTATAAAGAAGTTGCCATTTCCTACACCTAACTGGTACCCAAGGTTTTGCTGTGTCTTGCGATCAAATTACATACTTTGGTCATTAGTGAGTTTTTTGGTATGACTTAGTCCTTGCAAACTGGATGCCCGCAAATGACCTGTTTGGTCACAGTTCAGTTTTCAGTACTGGTCAATCCATCTAATTAGTTAATTTAATGTATATCACATATAAGGTGTTTTATTAAATGGAAATCCTAATCAGCATAATTAAAAAAAATAACATACTTGAAGCAGTGCATTATTTGCTAAGCAAATACAGAAGGTTAAATCAAAAGAAATTTTTTGTTGGCCTGCAAAGAACTGGAAATTCTGGAAAGAATTTGCTGCAGACTTGGTTTAACAACCATGTCTCATCTTATGGTTTATCTAAGTACTCTTACACAAGAATATAAAACCACATTAAAAAAACCCACAAGTACAAAAATTTCAGAATTAAATATAAAGGCTGCCCAGCTATCATTTCTGTTCAGTGCTGCAGAGACATAGGAGATTAGCAAGCAAAACTTATTTTAATGCTTTTCGTGATTCATGTCTCTAAATTTGATTCTTCTTATTGAACTTTGGCTACCTACTCAGACAAACACCATCCTAAGTATCTGAAAAGAAGGTGTTTAGTTGAAACTTGTTCAAGGATCCCTCTGCAGTCTGCGGGACAAGGCAACCCATCCCGTGGCAGATGTCTAAAGGGCAATGGCATTGACTGTTGCCTGGAGATGTCGATCCCCTTCTCCCCGCAAAGCAATCCAAGAGGGTACACAGTAAATAACAAGCAAATAGTGTTGGTTTTCAGTGAAAATTTTGAGAAGTAACAGTGGATAAGTGGAATCTTCTCTCACAGTGAGAAGAATGTGTGAATACAATTAGATATACAGAGCCTTAAGTGTTACAGAAAATCACCGAATAGTCAGAATTAATGGATATACAATGGATACAGGGAAGGAGTTACACTGGGTTTGTAAGAGTTCCATGAGACTAAGAGGACAATGACAATCAGTACATAAAACACAGTTAAAATTGTTGCCTAAGAAATGACAGCATACATACACTTTTGCTTAGGGAATTACTCAGAAAAATCAAAAGGAAGGTATTATATTAAAAATTCTTAATCCGTAGAAATAAACTACAACTATATTTATTTAAATATTGTAAAATGAATCATAGAAGAACTACATGTGATCAGGAATACACAGTCATTTTAACCTGTGCCTCTGGAATAGGAAACAGCTTTTTCTGAAAAAAAAACCCCTTTTCTTTTCTTTTTTTGGTTGGCAGGACTGGGTCGTGAGTGATGGAGGAGTTAGGAAGAAGAGAAAGAGGGACTCCCTTTTCAACAGCAGCACATAACTATGCAACTTTTACAGAAACCTCTAACTATGGGCTTCAGCTTGCAGGGAGCTAGATCCAGAGAGCAAGAAGCCTCTCCCACTTCTGTATATTATTGAAATTACTCAGAAACTGAGGACAAATAACTAACAACTTATGGGGGGAAAAAAAAGGTTGAAAGCAAAAGCATGATGAATCTACCCTAGATTAATATCCTTCTATAATCAGTGAATAAAAATGGACCAGACGCTATGTCTGAGTTCAGCAACTACACATAATTAACCACAGCACTAATATTTTGCTGTAATCCTGGAAGTCTTTGAAACTAAATCCTTTAAAGTTCATGTGGGTGAAAGTGAAACAGCTTCCCTGTGCAGCACTGACAATATACATGCAAATTGTTGCCTAAGATTATGACCACTTTTGGATCATAAACACTTGCTTAAGATTCTTAACACTATAAATTAAACTCCAGACTAATTTGGTTGTGTTTGATTTTCCTAACAGTTGACAGGTTGTGGCTGTGGTACTGAAAGAAGAGCTGAAGTGAACAAAATTAGTGACTTTTACTTTCATATGCTTGACTCATGGAGATCTGCTTCGTTACCGGTGCAGAAAAATATATAGCCCATCTTTTTTCTTTCCAGAGAAATCCAAAAGCTAGGCCTATTTTCATCTCTTAGGCTAACCTCTGCTTTTACTCTGTTAAACACTTATGACATCAGTGATGACATTTGATGTTCAAAGATGAGAGCATGAGGTGAACGTGCAACAACAAGGGCATTAACATGCTATCACAACCAGGTTCTATAAAGTTCTAATGCTTTTCTTAAAAATGCTAGATGAAGTTTCATCCAGATAAGTCATATGTACTGATTTGTTGCTTACAAACAGCTCAAAGACTGTGTCATTCCTGACATTCCTAGCTGAAAGATACTTACCTACATTTCTTAAAAAAACCTAGCAAAAAATGCAGCACATTCGTCTGAATTCAGTCTGAAGGCATCTATCCACACTTCCTGACTGAAAGTGCTAAAAATTAATCAAACACTTAAGAAGATGTTTCACTCTAGCTTTTTAAATACTTAATATCGAGATTGGGCAGCTCAAAGATAATAACTGGCATAAGTAGAACTCTTGCTCTAGAATGATCAAACAGCACTGGCATTTTGGAGTTTGTTACTTTCATAAAAATTAGGAATCTAGTTCCATAATATCCTTTCTTTGATTTAATTTAAAATTTTATCATTTTTTTTAATTCAAAATAGGAAAGCAGAGAAAACTGGAACTTCAGTAAAGGTTATGCATAGGTATACCCTTTCAGAACATCCGGTGATGTAGCCCTAAGGTCATAGTTCTGAAATAAAACAGCTTTCTTTCCTACTGCAGCATAAGGTCCAAGATACTACAGTCTTACAAGTGTGTCACATCCAGATCAATTTCTGACATCAAAAAATGAAATAACTGCTGTTATTTCTGCTGTTAGTTGGCCTTCTTCTTAAGGGGGTATTTGTTTAGATAGGTATATATTGAATGTTACAACTGAATCCCAGTTCTGTTTTCCTTCAAAATGTGGTTTTCTTTTGTCTTACAAATTTACAGTGTCATGAAAGTTTTTCAATTCCAGACCACAGAAATTAGGCAGGCAGAGATCAATTGTACAGAAAAGGGAAATGTAATGGGAGATATGCAAACCTGCAATCAAATTTATCCCAAGAACATTACCACACAGATTGAACTATTCCAGGAGCAGGCTAAAATGATAGAGGTTTTTCCCATTTGAGGATATTTGCCCCTCACTGATTGAGCCAAGCGTATGCAAATTTCTTCATTTTGTACAACTCATGATTACAAGGTAAGAATCATTTCCTCCTGAATTCACCTGATTTGAAAGCATAAATATCCAGAAACTGTCAAAATATGTGTCAATCTTAATTTAAAATTTAATAAATCAGACTCTAAAAGATGATAAGCAAAATCCTTTTGCAGTAAAAAACCTGAAGCAAAAAGTACCAAAATTACTTTAAGTAAAAAAAAGGTAATATACAAGAAGAAGATTTTTGCCCCAGATAGTTGCAATAATGTCACAGATTTTTGCTGAATAAACTTAATATTTTGTAGCACAAAGTCTATATGGCCACATGGTGGATTGTCCTGGTTTTGTCTGAGATAGAGTTAATTTTCCTTCTAGTAGCTGGTATAGTGCTGTGTTTTGGATTCAGTATGAGAACGTTGACAACACACTGAAGTTTTCAGTTGTTGCTAAGCAAAGTTTAGGCTAAGTCAAGGATTCTTCAGCTTCTCCTGCCCAGCCAGCAAGAAGGCTGGAGGGGCACAAGGAGTTGGGAGGGGACACAGCCAGGACAGCTGACCCAAACTGGCCAAAGGGGTATTCCAGACCATGTGATGTCATGTCCAGTATAGAAACTGGAGGGAGCTGGCCTGGGGGGATCACTGCTTGGGAACTAACTGGGCATTGGTTGGTGAGTGGTGAGCAATTGCATTGTGCATCACTTGTTTTGTATATTCCAATCCTTTTATTATTGTTGTCATTTTATTATTGATACTATCATCATTACTAGTTTCTTCCTTTCTGTTCTATTAAACTGTTCTTATCTCAACTCATGAGTTTTACCTTTTTTTTCTGATTCTCTCCCCCATCCCACTGGGTGCAGGGGGAGTGAGTGAGCGGCTGTGTGGTGCTTAGTTGCCGACTGGGGTTAAACCACGACATGGATTTACAGCATTTTACCATCTGATAGCTTGCACTTCAAAAACTTCCAGTTGCATGCATATTATCTGAACATGGACTGTCATAATTAAAGCTAATCAAACCAGTAAATGGGTCACATGTACAGATCAAGACAACTATGAAATTGTAAACAAACAGCAACTGAAAAATTTAATTCCTTTCAGAGGTTCATCTAACTCTTATCAAAACATCAGTCAGCATATGCACTGATTTAAAGAGAGAGGCATCACAGCCTCTGTCCATGAAGGTCCCATCCAGATTACAACAGTACAGGCATTGCCTTCATTTCTCCAGTGACAACAGGTTTACCTTGTGGTTTAGTCTGGTTGCAAGGGCAGAGAGCTATTTATGCCCTCAGAATCTTTAAGGTCAGTTATCAATTCTGAAAGCCTTAAGGCCAATTAAGTGTAATTGAGGTTTTTCTTGAAGTTCACACATTTGTGCAAAAGTGCAAAGAATGATTACTGTATATAGTATAATTCTAAAGCTACAGTTTTATTATTTATCAGATAAGCTAAACTTTATATTGCTTACAGAAACAGAATGCTTTAATGAGCCTTTGATATGCATTTGAAGGCTGTGTACCTACTAAAACATTTTAAGATGTACTTTTCCCTGTCAGTTGCACTGACTGATCAAGAGGAAATCAAAATGCAACTCCCTTCTCCCTCAGGTTCTGCAGATTCCCATGCAGTCAGAGAGAAGCAGAGACAGCCCATCTTCCAAATTCAGGAGCTATGTATTCACCTATTCTATACATGATGGAGGCATGTAACCAAAGCTGCTTTTACGTCTCTTAAAAATATGTAGAAATACATTCTTTTATTCCCAATCTGTATAAGATGTTCATCAGGGGTTCTAACACTGAATTGTCTTTAATTCTCCTGTGTATTCTGTAAGCATCTTTATCTGGAACTGGCATTTCTCATGAGGATCACGATCATGAAGATAGTCATGTATTTTAAAAATACCAGGAGTTATTTATTCACCACACAATGGTGGCAGAAGAGAATTTGGTGGGAGGTGGGTATCACTAACACTTCCAGCAAAGAGAAATGCTTTGTCCAGTAAGGACAAAGAAAAAGCTTGAAATGAAATATTTCTGCTTAAAGAGTTAGTTTCATGCTTATTTAACTATCTGAACTTATGCAATGCTTTCAATAGTTCTTGTTCAAATTATTCAGAAATTGTCACCCATCTCTAATGATGATTCCAGAAAAGTATTTGCTCATTCCACTTAGTATTATTGCTCCAGTTCAACAAATGCTTGGGGAAATCTATTCATTGACTTGTAAATTATGAAAGAATTAAATTTAAATGCAATTTTTACCAATTAATAAATTTGCTGAATATTTAGGGAGATTTTTTTTGTCATGATCAAAACCAATAGGAAATTCCCTAAAATACAGTTTTTGAAATTATGTTCAGTTCTGTAAGGTTATTATTATAGTGTATTTCACCTGTGGTTTCCAAAGTTGGACTTTTTTTGCAACAAAAATTTAATAGATATAATTGCTTGGAAATTAGACTACTATCAATATGAAAAAAATATAAGAAAGGGTGACTGACAGTAACTCAGAGCAAAATATCCCAATATTAAGCCATATTCAGATACCATACACTTAGGACACATTGATGCCAAAAGTCACCATGATCTATCTATAGCATTTAAAAGCTGTCACAAAATAACAAATTACGCTGAAAGTACCGTGATATTTTTTAAGTGTGCTTGTAAGGAAAGAAATATATTTAGTTTGAATTTCACCTGTAAGAATTCCTGCACTCTGAAATTATTTTGTTGTTCCCACAGTGCTCCGGTCTCCCCCAGGCTTCCCAGAGGTGACAACCCTTGCTGTGGTACGAGAAAGGTCTGGGCTGAGAACTGAGAAGTCCTTGCTCATGCTCTTTGCTCCCACTTAGGATTCCCAAGAAGCAGAGTCAGAGACTCATCATTCGACGGCAGCTCCTGCTGCTTGTTGCCACATGAAACCTGGATTCAGAGAGACTTGACCCTTTCCCTGCTCTGCAGTGGAAAACACTACGAGGTTGCCTGTGCAGTACCTACAAAGCTCGTGCGAAGGCTCCTGAGGATACACAGCAAGAGAATATAGTCAGACAGGATTGCCATGCAAAGACACTGGAATTTTTCAACCATTTGTTTTTACCTATAGAAGCAAAACCATTCAAATGAAGACTGACTTAGAAAAAATTCTCAGGATGGCATTTCTGGTAGAAGAGTGTGCCTTCCCCCTGTGTAACTTCACGTTTAGACAATGGTCTTCATTCTAAACCCAGCTCTGCCCCATCTGGAACAGATTTCAACTCAGATGAGCTTTTCATCACTTAGCTATTTCAGGATAGGTATATTTCCACAGTTTCTGTTGGAGCTAAGCTATTTAAATGCCTACTGAATTAAATTCACGTACCAAGAAAAAAAAAAATGTTAGGGAGATGGGAAATGATATGACCAAACAGGAATTTTTATGTCTAGAATTCACATCTTAGAAATATTTATAAAACACTAGCACTGACAACATAAGTTAATTGATGGAAGCAGAGAGTTCTTTTATCCTTTTCATACAAGTCTTATTTAGACTGTAATAACTTCATCTTCCCTATATTCCCCAGCAGCAAGCTTTCCACTCGTTTCAGGATATCTTCAGTCAGGCAGAAAACAGTATTACTGTATAACATTTCATCAAAACCCCTGCTTTGTCAGGGTAAAATCTTGATCTTCTGGTAGACAATGTTATCAAAATAATCACACTTTGTTCACCTTTATCTCTCAGGAAGATTCAGCAAATCTGTCAGAAAATGTTACTACAGCAGTCATGGTTAGTAAAGATGTTCCAGAGAGTGGCAGATTCAACTTTCCACTTTTTTGAGACATGGGATAGTTTAAAGTAAACATTACTAAACCATTGATATTTCACAAATTCTTCTTTCTGGCTTCAGTTCCTCACTAAATTCCTTTGAGTCCAGTAATGGTTATTATTTTGTAGTCATGGTTGGAAAGTGGAGGACATACACAAAACTTTCAGCACATGAACTTCAGGCAGGTTGCTTTGAAGGACTGAAATGTTACATCTACTTTTGCCTCCTTTTTAAACTATTTCTTGCATGAATATATTGTATTGACACACCTGTGTCTATTACAAGATCTCCAAGTCATTTAAGCAGATACTTACTATAAAAGTGAGTCATTATACCAGACCAGTGGTAGAATCCTAAGGAAAGGTCCTGCAAACTCTTCCAATTTATAGGTTCACTCTATGTCTATCATAGAGTACAAATTAAATCTGACCTGTACTACAATAATGTAGAAGGAGCTTTAATTAGCAAGTATTTGTCTTATGCAAATGTTGTTCAATAGCTTTTAATGATACTGCCAAGTAGCATTCCAATAATGTCTCTTGCTCATTTTACAGTGATGGAGATAATTTTAGCTAGTAAAGTTAACTGGCATAAAATATAAAGCGAAATAAGAGCTGAAAGAGTTGTGGAGCTAAAGCAGAACTCAGAACAGACAGATCTGATATTTAAAAAAATTACCCAATACCTTATGTGCCAAAACAGATCAAAATACAAATTGGAATATAGACAATTTTGTCTTCTATTGCCTCCTGTCTACAGAATCTCTTATTCAGCCTCAGCAAGCCCTTTCCTATTACCCTGCTCAGCAAATTTTCTCTTGCTTTGCACTGAAATTGCCACAATTTCTTGTGAACAGGTTATTTTTAGATAAAGAAGAATGGTTTGTCATAGTAAATCAACAAATAACTTTCTTCTCTATTCTAGTACTGTCCCAGCCAGAAAAGGAGACATTTAAATGTTAGTGATGGTGTAGTTAATAGTATCTGTAGATAGTACAAAGAGATCATCTGCTCTTGAGGTGTGTTACCTGGTGAAAGATAGGACAAGTCACTTCGGTCACTAAATGCAATTTGTGAGCACTTTCAGGCTGTGTCGACTCATCACATACTGCCTGCATGGAAAGACGAAGCTGTGTTTTCAGAGGGAGGGGAGACAACAGGTCATATGGAGATCAGAAGTCGTCCAAAAAATCTGAAGTGATCATTTATGTCCTTACTCAAGGAGTCTGGCTTTTTTATCAATTCCTTTTTTTAAATATTTTTACAAAGCTATGCATAGAAACAGAAAACAAAGATGAAAACAAAGATGAAAACACTTTAGTATGTTTTGAGAGCTCTATTTTAACTTCCGAACATTTTTTATGTCTACAAACTCAGTTATGACCTTTTTAATTCTGAATCAGTAGCTACAAAGAATTAATGGAGCCTAACTAATCCACTTCATATTCACACCATTAGTTTATTTAGATAAATTTTCTTTACTGTTCCTATGTGGACAAAAGCTTAACAGAGACTAATAAATTGATAGAAAGCATATTACAAAAAATAAACCCAGTAGTAATTTGCTTAATTAGTCACCGAAAGACAAATGTTATTACAGCAGCACTATATTTAGAAATGTTGCATACTAAATGTAGTGGATACATGGGAAACACTTATAAAGAGATATGATGTAAGCATACGCATTAAGTTTGCCACTGTACATACTTTCAATTGGTTTAGCATGTGAATTAGAAAGAAGACAAGATAAAACAATGGGAAGGTGAGATGAAGGGTCAAAAGAGGACAGATGGCAAGAAGATAAAAAAACCAGATGAAAAATAATGACTCCTGGTAACTGCACATACAAGACATTATGCAGTACAGGGAAGTTATCGACAGTATAAAAACTTCTAAATCTTTTCCAATCCACATAAAAATTATTTTTGCAAAGGTACTACAGGACTGGGATAAAAAAAGATAATTTCATAGAGAATCAGGCAAAAATGTAATATGTTATCAGTCTGCTAAAGTTGAAGTGTTAGGGACTGTGAAAGATGCAAAAAACCTAACTACTTGCATATGGAACAGGAACTCAGAAAGGAATGGTAGCCTACACATCAACAGTGATGATTATGCGCTCTCACTGTTTACAAACACATCTCTTCTCATTCCTGCACCGAACCTCAGTTACTCATATTTAACAGAAGAAACAACAAACCGACATCTACAAACGTTTTCAGAGGAAGTGGTAGGGAAAAGCACACAAAATCACAGAATTATAGAATGGTTTGGGTTAGAAGGGACCTTAAAGAACATCTAGTTCCAACCCCCCTGCCATGGGCAGGGACACCTTCCACTAGACCAGGTTGCTCAAAGCCCCATCCAACCTGGCCTTGAACACTGCCAGGGATGGGGCATCCTCGGCAAACTCTCTGGGCAACCTGTTCATGGGCATGGCAGCTGTGAACCTGAACACAGGCATCCACGCAGGCTGTGACAAGAGGAAAAAGATGGAGTGGAAAAGTAGGCACTTTAAATAATGTGTTAGGAAATGAAATGAGACAAATTGCGAGCAGATGGAGTGATTTAACAGCAATGTGCCATTCCCCTTCTATAGTGTCCATTTTTCTGACTGGATTTTCTACTTAATGGACTTCAGGTTTTGCTCTGGCTTCCAGACAGTAATTCCTCTCACTTCAGAATTTCAAGTGATGGTGGATTCAGCATTTGGCAGCCAAGTGAGTCTACACCATTGCCAGGACAGAGGCTCCTTCTGCCAAACTTCAATCATTTACCTCTGAGGTGGTTTTCTTAGACCTTCCTCAATGTCAATAAAGAAGAATAAGCAGTTTTAGAAAATGATTCATCTAACATATTTTAAAAGTCTACTCTGGGTTGAAATTAATTCCTTTCCAAAATGTTTATTTTTCTTCACTGACCAGTGAGGCAGCTTAGAATGACTATCTCAAAAATCCAAGTCTAGACTGTAGCCCATGCTTGCATTCCTTTGACGAATCCCACCCAAGATGTCAAAAACTGAGAGGGAAAACATGAAACTGTCTGTTTATATGAAAACAAACAAGGAAAAAATCGCTGGGCCTGTTATGAACTATATGGACATTTATGAAGGAGAATTCTTAATATCAAACAACATGCATATCTTTGGGATGAAAAAAACCCCACCTTTATCTGGAGGAGATTAAAGAACCAAGAACAAGTCTAGATTGCCCTACAAAAATCTTCATTGTCAGGTAGGTCTTTGGCTTCACCTATAAAAAAATCAAGCAAAAACAGAATAGAAAAAGAACAAAAAAGCAAAACCACTACCCATGTTGTGACTGCTCCTAATTTCATTAAATATTCCTATGTTTTGTTCAATAGGTCATAAGATTACCAGGAAATTTTTAAAGACAGTTTGCAACATATGACAAACATCTGCTTTATATTTGCAGATTTATAATAATTTATTGGGGTTTTTAATTGATGTTTTTTCACTAAATTAATACCTTGGCAATATTCACTGTATCTTTTTATTATTTTTGTTTAGAAAAGATTTGCATTTCAGATTTCTCCTTGACTCCTTGGTGAGATCAAAGGTACTATGGAAGTGGCAACTGGAAAAGTCAAATGCCACTTAAATTGACAATATTGATCTATAAAGACTAGACAAACAGCAGTGCCACCTACCGTTTAGACTTTAACTACAGAAACTCCTAAGAGCTGGGTCCAGGTACCTTATATGGTTTACACTGGAAAGTTCACTTTGAGGAGTTACTTTCTGTAACTGACACAGTGTAGCTTAAAAAAAAAAAAAGTTTAAAAGCAAAATTAAAAAGAAATAGCTCTGCATGGGTGAGATCACTGTCTTCCATTTCTGTCTTATATTTTTCATGCAAATTATTCCAGTTGGGGAAATGAGAAATTTAAAAATGTTTTTAAATTAAGGGATAAAGTGGGAAGGCAACTGATTTCACAGTCACATGGTCCTTTGATTAGTTACATGATTTTGGAAGTATCAACTGCACTTGAGCTTCCTACGCAAACTCCCAATCACTCACAACACACACACATGAAATGGACTTGCAGACTGAGGTGTTCCTGAAATTAATGATTTTTTCTCATAGAGACAACTTACAGAAAATAATGTTATTTTCAGATTAGTTGATAAAGGGCACATAAAATATTAGCAGATCTTATTTGGAGGAAATGTTTGTACTGACATGTTTAATAAGATATCCAGGAGCAGCTCTTACTGTAGGGGTAGTGGGGTCCATCTCCACGAGAGCTTTATAACCCCTCAGTAAATCTTTGATTCTGATTTCATTCTTGCATCAGACCGAGGCATGGCACATGCTAGGACAGAGCCAGGCATCACAGATGCCAGGGTAGGAAGCGCACCAAGCCTGCACATCAGCCCCCAGTGATTTCCCTCCTATCACCCCAAATCCCTACCCCTGCCAACAGGCATGGCGCAAGTGGGGCTGAGCAGGGAAAGTAGCACGAAGAAAAAAGTTATGAGGTCCTTTGGGAAGTAATGGCCATTTGTGGGGGTGGGGATGTTTTTCCAACTTGTATCAACTAAATATCCTCCTCTTGTATTACCCAGAAAATGAATAACCTACAGTGCTCCTTTCGGTGTGTGTTCTCTTAAACCTCAGTTGCGCTACACACTGTATCGGGTTTGCGTGGCAAGGTTTCGGTAGCGGGAGGGCTACGGGGGTGGTTTCTGTGAGAAGCTGCTAGAAGCTTCCTCGACGTCTGACAGAGCCAATGCCAGCCGGCTCCATGTCAGACCCACCGCTGGCCAAGGCTGAGCCCATCAGCAACGGTGGTAGTGCTTCTGGGAGAACAGATTTAAGAAGGGGGCAAAGTTGCTGCACAACAGAAACTGCAGCCGGAGAGAGGAGTGAGAACATGTGAGAGAAACAACCCTGCAGACCCCCAGGTCAGTGCAGAAGGAGGGGAGGAGATGCTCCAGGCGCTGGAGCAGAGATTCCCCAGCAGCCCGTGGGGAAGACCATGGTGAGGCAGGCTGTCTCCCTGCAGCCCAGGGAGGTCCATGGGGAAGCAGATCTCCACCTGCAGCCTGGGGAGATTAACAGGGGAGCAGATATCCACCTGAAGCCCATGGAGGTTAATGAGGGAGTAGATATCTTCCTGCAACCTGTGGAGGATCCCATGCTAGAGCAGGTAGATGTCTGAAGGAGGCTGTGACACCATGGGAAGCCCATGCTGGAGCAGGCTCCTGTGCAGGACCTGTGGCCCTGTGGAGAGAGGAGCCCACACTGGAGCAGGTTTTCTGGCAGGACTTGTGTCCCTGTGGGGGACCCACGCTGGAGCAGTCTATGCCTGAAGGACTGCAGCCTGTGGAAGGGACCACGCTGGAGTTTGTGAGGAACTGCAGCCCACGGGAAGGACTCACCTTGGAGAAGTTGGTGGAGGACTGTCTCCCGCGGGAGACCCCCTATGGCGGAGCAGGGACCGAGTGCGGAGTCCTCCTCCCCCTGAGGAGGAAGGAGCGGCAGAGACAAGGTGTGAGGAACCGACCCCAGCCCCCATTGCTGGGGGGAGGAGGGAGAGAGAACCGGGAGTGGGGTTGAGCCGGGCAGGAGGGAGGGATGGCGGGAAGGCGTTCTAAGATTCAATTTTTATTTTCTCATTACCCTACTCTGATTTGATTGGTAATAAATGAAACTAATTTCCCCAAGTTGAGTCAGTTTTGCCTGTGACAGTAATTGGTGGGTGATCTCTCCCTGCCCTTATCTCGACCCACGAGCCTTTCCTTGTATTTTCTCTCCCCCCTCCAGCTGAGGAGGGGAGTGACAGAGCGGCTTTGGTGGGCACATGGCATCCACCAAAAAGGCTGGCCTAGTAGAGTATCTAGGTGGCAAAATCAGATCAAATGCACCATTTAAATAATGTTACTCTGCTCATTCTAGATAGATGAGGCCTTTGGAAACTGAGAAAGAACTATCTTCTCTTTGATACTTATAAGTAACTTGAACATGTCATCTCTGGACTATGTAGCAACTGCGAGTCAATCCAGGGGAAATCTCACCCTCAGTCTTTCTGTTAGCTGCTGTTACTCAGTTTTAATTAAAAGAATGCTCCAGATAAAGCACAGACAGTTTCAAGGGAATAAAAATGAAGAGTACCTTGCCTACTTAGCTTGATCAAGGTAAATGTAAGTGGCACCCAAGTGATAAACTGGGGGCAGAAAGGAACAGACAGAAATCAAGATCAAGACAAACTTTAATCAATACAACCATGAAAATTAGTGTTATGTGTTCCTCGTAAATTATATTGTACCATTTTATTTAAGGAGCCTTAAATTACACAATGTCAGTAAGTCTTTACAATAATTTTTGTTTAGTTAACTATGTCAATCGTAGCCTCGCTTGCTGCTGAAATCAACTACAGGCTGGTCAGCCTGCAAGTTATATGATATAAAGCTAGTATGCACTGTTGGATGCAACTAAACTCAAACAAATTCCTTCAGGCTTGGACTGAATGTCTGGCAAGGTTCAGATCTATCCAACTACTGCATACTACCTATATACTATATTGTATAGTACCTTTTTGTTCAGAAAGGCTGAGACTGTTAGCCTTCTGCCTTGAATGATTTTCTTGCCTTAAATCAACTAAATAGCAGAACTGTCTCATACTTTATGTTTTTTTTCTTGTTGTGATTCCATCTGAGAGGCCGTATTACAGGACTGCATCTGGAAAGTCCATTGTTCAATAGACTTCTGGTAACCTATGTTCCAGCTTTCTAAATTGCAGCTTAAGATAGGTTCGTATTTTGTAGCATATGACAAATAAAAGACTTCTTGAGCATTTCTAAGGACAATTTAAATTGGGCAATTTAGGGGGTTTCCCCCTTTAGTCAACTCTGTGATAAAAGCTTATTCACCAGTTAAAGTTTTTGATTTAACAGATAAGAGATTTTTAGATTTCTAAAGTACATTCAAGCTAACGATGCAATGTCTATCTAGCTGATCATGATGGTTTTCGTCTGCTTGCATACTGTTGAGAGACTTGGCTTCAAATACTGGTAGACTCTGCAATTATTCAGCATATAATCAAAAGAATAGTCAGAAAATAGTAAGTAGTGTTTAATAATACAATGCCACAGTAATTACTATTGTAACTGAAAGTTACTTGTTTTCTTGAGCAGCAGTTAAATCCACTTTCTTCTTCATCACCTTTGAGTGTTTTTCTGACATTGATATTATGATGAACACCATTTTCCGTTCCTCATCACACTTTTGGATCAAATGTGGTATAGCTTTCTGGAACTTCAAACTTCAAGTACGTGCATCTAGCTCCTTCTCCCACTAATCAAAAATCTTTCTCTATTTTGCTTTCACTGGAATTTCACTCTGTTATTTGCAATGCTAAACCCAACAATTAATGCAAGCTGTACCTATTTGATGAAATTCAAGCCCACTCTTAACTGTGGACTGCTCCTTCACTGTTGCCTTGGCTTTAGTAATGTTACTATTTCTTAACAAAGTTCACTAGCAAAGATGTAGTTCCACTGTTTTATGTTTGTTTCCCACAGACTTGAAAAGAAGCAGGAGAGGAGCTGGAAAAAGTAATTAATGAAAAAAACAACTGCACTCCCTGCTCTGAGAAATTATATTCCCATCTGATGCCCCAAACTGCATTTCAGCTTCAGATTTATTTACAGTCAAACTAAATTGTCTTTTTTTTTTCTTTCTTGTAGGTATTATTCACAGAATACATACTTTTTAAAAAGTACTTTTTCCCAAAAATTCCCTGTGGAAGTACACCTTAGATTCCAGTCATGACTCAATGATGCACTGGATCTATTTTCACTTTGCTTTCAACAAGGTGAATTTAATTTTGTTTTTATTTTCCCCTTTTTATTAAATATTTCAATATTATGTCTATATCATTTGGAGAGAAGATCTTTGCTAGAGGTTGCTAACTTTAATTTCATAAAATTGGCCATTAGTATCACAGCTGCTTTCCAAGCCAGCTGCTGAATTTGCCCTTCTGAAAGCCTCCTGCTACTGTTCTTCTCTTGTGAGCCTCAACACATCTTCAGCTTTGTTAACACTTCATTTCTCCCACAGTTCCTTTGTAACTAGACATTTTCATCCTAATTCCCCACCTGCTTCCACCCTATGAAGTCACCAGTCTCCCTCCCAAACCAGTTGTTTTTCATCTGGAAGCACCTCTGTTCTTTTGAGCTCATTTTTGGGGGGGACAATTCCTACACTTGCTTTATCTGTGAACTTCTATCTCCTGTAATCATTCCTGTTTGGGTCTCTGTTTGGACACCTTAGCCAAGCACAAAGTGATTCTGCAAGCAGCATATACCCAGCTTAGAAGTAAAAAATGTATTTATTGGTTATCATATGCAAATGATCACTACTAGGTTAGGCATTAATATGCTCACCACCTTTTATAAGACACATGCAGAGTCTTTGCTAGCCAGGCAGGCAAGAGTCAGGAGGAGAAGGGGCAGTTCCTGCAGCTCCCTGGAGCACAGCCACAGTTGTGCCACCTTCTGACACCCTGGTTTTTCTTTATGATTTTATACCTGCCCATGTCAGTGCTTTTCTTTGTCTTACCTTGTCAGCAATTTCACCTTTCTCACCTCACATGAATCTCCTGTTAAGACTTTCTGACAGCTTTTTTTTTTTCTTTCTTTCTTAAACAACTTGGCAATTTCCTCAGAAGTCAGCCATGGTTATGTAGCTGTGTAGTATCAGCAATGGGCCTGGTATCCTTAGAGCACAGATGCCCAAACAGACTTTAAGACAGGGAGTCACACTCCTCTTTTTTAGTACCGAGATGACTGTGACAAAGAGGTAAGGAAATGAAGTAGTTCTAAGTGGCTACCAGTCAAACCTGTAGGTTTGAGTACCTGTTGGTCAGCGGTAACCTATATGCTTATGCTTTAACCCATAAGAAAAGCTTATCCTTTCCTTTTGATACACCATTAGACATTTCTTCAGATCTTAATATACTGCAATAAATCATTACATTTTCTTGAACTTTTCAATCCATGTATCAGCATTTGGATGTAAGCCAATTTGAATTAATGTTGCAAAAAAATGCATTAAATTCTTTAACGACACCTATCCATAACAAGTCTTCCATCTTCCCCATGAAAATTTATTGTGCAGAGCTCATAGAAAAGAGACAGTCAGTAGAAGACATAATTTGTAAAGATATACACTTCTGAATTATATGCATAACAGCTTTGTCAGTAATAAAAGAAGACTTTCAAGGTAAGTTTCATTCTCAATGATTTTCTTTATATGTCTCCTCATTTTCCATGTTGGACTCAATCTGTGAAGTAAGAATTCAGTCTCACTGGCAGACACACCTTATAGTAGTCACAACACTAACCAATTTAATTGTGCTGACCAAAAATATAACAAAGTTGAAGTTGTATTACCAAAAGCTCCTTTTGCTGCTGTAGCTTAGGGAACTGATTTTACATACACTGCCAAATAACTTGTAATTTAACTATCTATCTGTGCTTCAAAATACCTATTCTGGCACACACCATGCTGTAAAACCATTGCAATGTTTATATAACTCATGTAAGCCTTTTTTTTTTTTTGGTACATTTTATTCTTAAGAAAATGGCGGAGTATTACAAAGAAAAACTATTAAAGGAGCAAAGAATAAAAGATATGTGTCATGTTATAAAAATGTTGAATATGGATAAATTTATCTAAACATGAACTCGCAGCAGATAAAATAAGCTTTGACACTTGAAGGATAAGGGTCTGATGCTTCAAGGGAAAGGGAAAATATTGAGTTGAGACAGGGAGCCAAAGAAGACTTTTTTATAACTTTCTTCTAAAAGGGCAAAAGAGACACGAGTGCCAGCTGCTACATTTGAGAGACACTATCTCTGTTTGCTGTCCTTGGCAATGACTTGCTTTGCCTATACTTGGAACTATCCCTGATTAAAGGTTTAGTTCTCACCAACTCAGCTTAATCTACATCACTCATTCTCCAATTCATTAATAGATCAGACACAGTACAGAAGGAACAAGAAGCTAATGTACTTGAGTCCACATTTGGAAGTCCTGCCTTGTTTGTGACCTCTGTACTTGCCATAGCTGTCAACCAAGTATCACTTTAGATGTATGTGTGGTCCTAATGATATTACTGCCCACTACAAATTAGAATCCTGTAATTAAAGCAAGATTATTATTTTTTTTCCACCACTAAGGCTCGTTTGGCTTTCTCATCTAGAAGCCCACCCTGTAAATAGGGGGAAGGAGTGCAGGGTGATGAAAAGAGAAGGCAGTAACTCCACCATGAGATGGTTTGGCTGCTGTAATACAATCGCAGAGCTCTGTTTTGCAGCTATAGCTTTTTTAGCCCTTGAAAATATGACTAAACTGCACAACCACTTTACACAACAGAACCTGTCGAGGTTCCCCCTAAAAAAGGCTGCACCTCCTTCTATCCCAAATCCACACCAGCCCCTCCCATACACCAGTAAAAAGTAAGAATAACGGATGCCAGAGGTGAAGGAGGCTCTGAATCTGTGTGAAATCTGACTTTTTTCTTTCCCCCCAGCTAGCTTAGTTTAAAGCCCAGTCAGACCCCTGGAAGAGTTCACCCATCTGCACTTTTCTCTCAGGCGTCTTTGCTCTCCCCAGTTTTCTTCACCCGCTGTTGGCTACAGGATCCCTCTCCATCTTGAATCTGCGTGCTGACTGTGGTAATCCTCTGCCAGAAGGCTGAGCGGACTCACCCTATGAAAACACACACACAAAATAAAGAATCAACTTTATTGCCGCCCTGAGGTCACCCCTTCAGCAACAAGAAGCCCCCACACGGTGGCCGGGGGCGGCACAAAGGCGGCGCTGGGTGTGTGTGCGTGGGCGGACATTTTCCCGCCCCCCGTCTCCCGCTGACGGCGTGAGGAAACGCCGCCCGCGGCCCTTCTCCCTCGGGAGGCCGCCACAGGAGGAGCGCGGCCCGTCCCCGGCCGGGCAGGCACGCCGCCACACTCGGCCCCTCTCGCGATCTTCGGCGCGAAGACGCGGCGCCCCGCGGACGGGGGCGACCGGCGCCTCAGGGGTGAGGCCGGGCTGGGGCCGCCCGGGACCCGCCGCGACCCCCCGAGCGGGGGGGGGACAGACACAGACACGTAGCCGTCCGGCGGCCTCCGCTGCTCCCTGCCGGAGTTGTCTCCGCGGCCGTTAAGGAGGGAGGTGGGGCCGGGGGCCGAGGGGGGCAGGGGGGCGCCGCCGCTTCGCGTAGGCCGCGTTAGACCCCCCGGGAGGGTCTGAGGCAGGAGACTGCGGGGAGGGACTGGGGGGGGGCGAGCTTCAAATCTGCAGGGACGCGGCCCGCTTAAAAATCGCCCTTCTGTGGGGAGTTTACAAGTTTAGAAGGACGCAACGACTTTTCTTAATGTTGTGTTCGCTTCAGTTGTCGCTTGGCCTTTTGTATTTGTTACACGTAAACGTTCTGTCTCGTCCTTTCGGCTCCTTTGCTTGTTTATATCAGTTATTTACCGAGCGAAAGCGGAGGGAAGAAAAAACAAATTGCATTGTAGGCCTCATCTCATGGCACACAAGGTGAAGCAGAAAACCTGAAACCGACTTGATGGGGATTAAATCTGAAGTTGGTAGTATACCTCTGAGACCTCGTCTGCACAGAATCACACTGGGTTTGTTCGCACTGGTAGTCAGGGCGCTGACCTGCTCTTCATCTGAACAAGTGCATTTCCATGTGTTGTTCTTTATGGTCAAAGTCTTGCTAGGTGTAAACCAGACTTACGTTTGATTTGTGAGTCACTCCTACAATATCCATGTAGCATAAAAGATTACAAGGCAAGCTTTGTACCAGACAGCATGCTTGAGCTTTTTGTACTAGGAACTTGACCATCAGCGCTTTGTTTTTGTGAACAATTGGTTTGAAGTTGCTGTAACACTCCTTGCACGTTTTTCAGCTGAGTTAGAAGGAACAGCGTATTCATGTTGTTAATTATAAGGGACAGTTTGTTCACTTGTTCTTTGCGTTATTAACAATTTTAGTCCTTCCTGTTTCTGAAATGAACAGTTTACTTTAGTGGTGAACAACACAGTGCTAGATGGAGGCTGGCAAGAGAGAGAGTAGCTGCTGAACAAAAGTTCTGCCTAGAACTGCTTCATTGGCAAGTGAATCAACTGTTAATGCATCTGTTTTAAGTGAGAGGGGTGTGAAGAAGGCCTTGTTGCAGTATCAGGGCCTTGATGTGCAACTACCTTTCAACTACACTTTTTTTTTTTCTTTTTTTTTTTTTTTCTACTTAATGTTTTTTAAACAGGTTATGTTTAGAAGAGCGGGAGTTTCTACTGTGTACTTCTATGGTGTCCAAGCTCATCTGTTGATACTTCCTTTGTAACTCCATGGTAAAACAGCTTCTGAGAGTATCAGTTTGGTTGCCACATCATCTGGATCCAGACATCACTTTTAAGAAAATGTGGACTGCTAAAAGTCTTTGTAGTGCTCAAATATTGTTACTTCAGTTGAAAGAAGGCAGATGGTGTAGTTGCATGTTTCCAAAAACTCAGCAATTCTGGATTGGAATTCTAAACAATTGCACCGTAAGAGTGTCATGTAACAGAGTTCAATTCCAGGTAAGTATTTTTGTGGTGCTCTAGGTATAAGCGATGTGCATCAATACAGTGATAATAGAATTTCTTGTAGAAGCTACAGAGCTAAGCTTTTCATCTTGCAGCCTTATTTATGAATTGAAGATGCCTTTAGTGTATCAGGGTAAAGGGGCAGGCAGCAACAAGTTGCAGGAGAATCAGTGTTTCAAAATGAACTTTTTGTGTCTGATAGTTCTAAGTTGGGGAGGAACATTATTTTTTTCAAATTATACTTCAGACAATACTGTGTGATAAGTGACAGGCTTATTAGTTAGAGTGACAGCTGTTTAGTGAAGAGTAGGAACACAGTTCTCTGGAAAACTTTACTAACGCAATATTGCACAAAAAAGGGGAAAAAGTCAATTTTTATTGGATTGGTAAGGTAGGATAAAAACATAAGAGTTTGATTATAAAAAAATATGTGTATATAAATAAAAAGAGTGGGAAAGGACACAAAATTAAGGCTAATCTTGGACACTGACAGTTCCAAATGGCAATGTTTTTCTAGCTGTCTAATCATGTTAATCTTTAAAATATAAATTGCTGCATGTATAAATAGTGGAACATTGTGGTTTCAACTAGTTTAGTGGGGGCTAAGCAATTGAGAAATACTAATCTGTTTAAGGATAAATAATGTTCATCTTATAATTGCCTATTGTTTCTCTTTTTAATAGTAATATTTGACTGTATGATTGTAGGTTTCCAAGGTAAATGATAAACAATCCATGGTAGATACAAAAATGGCTACTAGTGCAGAGGGAACTAAAATAGCTGCTGGAAAAAGTCCCAGTGGAGTATGTGATGGAAGCCAACATTCATTAGAAGGTATTGAACCTTTTGCCACCCTCTTCTTAAGAAGTCAGCCTTCCCTGTCCTCTCTAGACATCTTGTATTAATGGTCAAGATGGTCTAAACTCCTAATTTGAAAGTTTTGTATCATATGATGTGTTTATTTTTTAATTTTAAGGGGATTATACACAATTATTATAGTTTGCAAAGACTCATGTAACTTTCCTAAATATCTCTTTGGCTGATTGGATTGTGTACTGTTATTTTGTACTTCCAACTTCATCAAACTCT
This sequence comes from Haliaeetus albicilla, assembly GCF_947461875.1. Classification (NCBI taxonomy): domain Eukaryota; kingdom Metazoa; phylum Chordata; class Aves; order Accipitriformes; family Accipitridae; genus Haliaeetus; species Haliaeetus albicilla. The sequence goes on from NC_091507.1 coordinate 5,451,650, forward strand.
TACAATGCTTATTCCGTGTTACTGGATAGATGCAAAACTTAGTTTTCCGGTTTTCTTGCTAGCAACTGTGGTGACTCTTAAGTAGAGTACAGTCTGTTGGATGGGTTATTGTTTTGTGTGAGCCTATTTTTGACTAGGAGAATCAATTTTTTGAGTATTCACTGAAGACTACAAATGGTCTGTGATGCTAGTGAACTTTTTTTTTCTGTTATAAATGTGAGAAAACAATTAAACATTCCTGTGTGGGTGATGATTTCTGATTCAGGTAAATTGGTAGTTACAATTATGACCTTGATTTTAGCAATGCTGCCTAGCTACACAGTTCTTTCCATAACTTGCTTGTTTTGCCATTCCTAGCTAATAACTAATCCTCAAATGTGCTGTTATGCATCATACATTTTGGCTCCTGTGCTTCAGGGTGCTTGGTCATTCGCATTCTATGGATATTTAATTTTTGTTTGTAAAGGCTTTTTAGTCAGTTGCTTTGGGCACTTTCAGCTTCTATTTACAAATGGGATGACAGGGAGGTAGCTATGACTGGTTAAGACACTGAGATTGTACACTGTTTATATAATTATATTGCTCAGGAAACAGCAGTGTGAGAAACTGTTGTGCTATTTCTTGTGCATGACAATTAGGAAGACAGTACCTGTCCTAAAAAATCTATATTGTACCGTATCTATCATAATTCTGCTGTACAGGCTTGTCTCCTTACATACATTCTCTTGTAGGTTTGCATTACAAATGGATGAGATACTGCTGAGTAAACAGAAATGCCCCCCTCAGTGAATTTTTAATCACCAGTGAATTCTTTTTTTTTTTTTTTTTTTTTTTCCCCACAGATGGGAGAATTTTTTAAAGAGAACTCTTAGGGTTATGTTTATTTCTGAATGCTCCTGCATTATCTGTAAAATAACGAGATTGAACAACCCCAGTGTCCTTCTAGTTTCTTCTTGTACTTATCTTTTCTTAATGCTTCTGTTTTTTCTTGTAGACAACAGAAGGGTACCTATCCCTTTAGCCAGTTAAAATCTTTATGTTTTGAAATTTGCCATTTATGTAAGATGACAACTTTTTTGGAAAGTAGTGGCAAAAGCATTTGCTATGTCCTGTTTACGTTGTATCTCTACAGTGTGTGCACTATCCAGCTGAAATGTACTTGTGCATCTTTTAAGGTTCATTGAAATTTTTTCTTAAGACATGCCAATATGATAACTTCGAGTTAATAGATAATATCTTTAATGGTCAAAACTTAGGTTAAACCCTCTAAGAATGTTTGTTCTGAAGTCTTGTGGAACAGGTGTTTCATACCAAGCAAGATTTCTGCTGTTTGCTCAGGCAGCTGAAAAAATGGTCTATGTCCAGATGTGACTGTGCTCCTATTTCTGGTACTCTGTAAGAACTTGGCAGGGAATAGTAATACTGTAGACATAATTAAATTTCTCTGTATGTCCTCTTGGGAGTTGTTATAACCCTACTATTCTTTTTGATCAAGAGAGCAGTGATCTACCAGTTCATCAAAGCAAAAGACATTTTTGAATCATACTGTCTCTGAAATACACCATTCTAACTTGCAAATCAAGGGTTGCCATGACATATTTGCAAGAATCAAAAGAAACGGGAAAGTTTATATTCTTATAAAAGTGAGTATCTTGATTTCCTATTTCTTGCTTTTCTGATTTCACAGGACATTCATCTAATGAATGCTTTCTTATCTTTTCCTCTTACTCAAAGATTCCTTTGCAAGGTGAAACAACATTGCTTAACTGCATCTGTCAAGCAGATAGTTCCTTATAGAGCCATGATTCTTATTCATCTCTATCACCTTTGTAGGTTAAGTGCTTTGTTACAGATCTGTTTTAAGAGGGCTTCAATTCAATATACAGAACCTCCCAGCAGGTAGATGCATAGTGCTGAATGAAGATATTAATGTTCTGTTGTTTCTTGTCTATAAGGCTGATTGTTTGCAATACTGTACTGATTTTAATATTCTGAACAAAAGAAAGAAGACCTGCTCATTTCACCCGGCAACAGATACTAGCTATCATGTAGGAGCTAAACATTATATGATTTTTTACGTTAACAGCTGGAAAAAGTCCCGAGCAACCCAATTTGATCTGATAGGTGACCCTGTTTTGAGCAGAAGAAGGTTGAGCAAGAGACCTCCTGAATTATTCTATGATTCAATGATTTTTTTATCATTATTTACCCACTTGTAGGGTTGTTACATGTATGTGCAAAAATCCATTTCTCAGTCATGCAGCTAGATGTAACCACTGGATCTGTTATTTGAACATGAACGTCATCTGCCAATTAACATTTGTATATTTTTAAATTTCATGTATATGTGACAAATACATAACGTAGACCTGGGAACTGATAGTAATTAACAAAAATGTAGTGTCTTGGTAACACAGCCATGCTGTGGTTACTTCTCATTTGAAGTTCTCTTGGGGAATCTGTAAAACAGCATTGTATTGCATGCCATACATACAAGTCCAGTGGATCAAGTACTTCTGTTTAAAAAAAAAATAAAAAAAAAATTCTTTTTAACTGCTTTCTGGTTGCATTCATTGCATCTTTTTGGACTTGAAATTAACAGTCTTAACAGTGTATGAGACTACCAGCATTGTCTAACAATATTCCTTTATTTGAAATCTTAGTATTCTTTTTTCTTTTTGCATGTTCATCTCTCGCTGAATCCTTTTGTCAGTCAAGAAACTGATGTGAATACTCATCCAATAATCTCTCTTTCTGTCTCATGGGTAGGGGAATGAAGAAGGAGGAAGAGAAGTATGGGATCTAAGTGTTAAGAAATTAACTCTCATCAAAGACTGAATGCCATGTATCCAGACACTCCAGAGAACAGTGATTCCTCACAGTAATTGATAATTAAATAGGATTAAAGCTCATATAAGAAAATAAGATTTCCTCATGAAGCCTTGTAAGAGAAGGCATGGACATCTGACTTGAGTCAGTATCTTTTCAGCAGCTTTTGATCTGATATTCAAATCATCTCTTCAGTTCACATAACCTCTTTTGTTCTCGCTTTAGAGAAAGTGTACCAGCCAAATCTTTATACAATGAAATGTGATTGTCTTCTACAGTTGTAGGGATTTTTTTCTTTTTTAAAAAAATTTTAATCTAAAATTTCTTGCTGTAACTATGCTTCAGATACTCTTTTTAGTTTTCATCTTTTTTTGATTTGTGAAAATCTAAATATTTTCCAGCAGGGAGAGATACCTTTTAGAATGCTTTGTAGATGAGCCTTGCAGGTTTACAAGATGTGTATATATATGTGTACATAAGTGTACATATGTTTGGTTTTATCTACATAACCTTATTATATTACACTTGAATTTCTTAGTTACATTTCATAGGTCCCTTAGACATAATTCTTGGGATTTGTGAACTCTTACTTTGCTTGTTTATTTTGTGACCAATCAACTACGTAAACACAGTCCTTATTTCATATAATGTTTCACATTATTAGTGTCTCGAGCCTGAAATCTCTTTTGGACAAAAATGGGAGTTAATTCTTCCACGCTTGCTTTTCTTCCTAATTAATAATGCAGTTGCTTTAACCAACTTCACCTTTTTGTCAGAGTGGCCCGTGATGCAAATGCATCTTTGCTCCTAATTTGTGGAAGGCATGGAAACAGCTGCAGCAGTTGGTTAAACTCCTGAGAGTTTAACTAGCCTGAAAGGAAGCGCATCATGGCATCAAACTTCAAAGTCTGTTTTAGTTTTCTTCCACTCACTTCAAGGATTTTTTTAATTTTTTTTAAGTAGACTTGTGTTTGTTGTTTTCCAGTAAAATCTTAAGTAATTTTTTTTTAACTTCTATGCAGTACAGTGATTTTTTTTTTTTTTTTAAAGTAAAGATGCTTTCTTTTTAAAATTAGTGACAGGATTTATCATTTGCTTCATTGCAAATGCCTTTCTCATTGTCACAGCAAGAGCCAACCTCAAATAATTTCTATCAGTACAAATGTGTTAGATATAAGTTACAGGTATTCCTACTTACAAGTGGATATGCAAGTGTTTCCAATGTAAAGGGGTGAAGCGCAGGTTGGTACGTTACCTTATGATAGCAGAGTGTTTTAGCAGAGTGACTGATGTACCAGACAGTCTGGCCTGGCACTACAAGATCTGTGAGATGCTCGCTTTCTCTGTTTTTTTTTTTTTGTTGTTTTTTTGGTTGGTTGGTTGGTTGGCAGGTTTTTTAGGAAAATAGTAAATCTGGTTAGACCCATTCATGATATGATTTTAATCATGTTGTAGGTAAAGCAGCTGAGTTTAGCATGTCTTCTTATCTAGTGGTTTTGAAAGCTGTTTCTTACCCTCTTCTTTACTGCTTTTCCCATTTCCAAGCTGAAGAGGCAACTTAAACCAAAACCTGTTGGTGTACATGTTTGCCTCTCTTCATCAGAACTGATACCACAGTGTCTGTGGGTTATTTCCAAAACAAACATCTCATCAGCTATCTCATTACAAACCAGAAAAATCAAGTATATTCCTGCGTGTGCTGTTTATTTTTTTTTAGTCCCATTCATATTGAGACATACCCAAATATACTAGGAGTTTATTTTTAATTCAGTACTAAGATAATCTGTACAGTATCTTGTATATCTGTACAGTATAATCTGTGGAATATCTTGCTCTCATAATTGTAGTTATCTGCAGAAACAGAAGACCTAATAAATATACAGCCTTACATTTTATTTAACCACCCCTAACGGATCTGAATTTACACTTACTGTTTTTTTTGTTAGCTTTAAATGCTATCCTTCACACCCTGAGTGTGTGTGTTTTCATACATTTAGTGCTTTGTATTTTACTTTGATTTTTTTTTATTCCTTCTTATTTTAATAGTAGCAACAATATGTTGTGTGTTTTTCTTTTCTAAATCAGAAATTACTTTAAATAAGAATTTGTCTATTAATGATTACTAATAATACTAGTAAGCAAATGAGTTCCAAAGATGAAGGAAAAAAATTGCTTTCTTAGAGAATTATATTGGGTTCAAGGCTGTGTGTATGTAAGGAGAGTATGATGACACAGTAGCCAGCAGTTTTATAATTAATTTTTTACTCTAGGTGGCTAACAGTGTTTGCTCTCCAACAGCATTCTTTTATCATGTTTGAGTAGCTACTTTTATTTTGTATTTCTTTGACAAATTAGATGAAAATGTGCAGTTATGTTGTATATAGATATATATATTTCTCGATTGAAAAAGGGTTTTGTGCTATTTTAGACTTGTGTGTATTTTAGACTTGTTTTCAATTTTGGAGATGCTAAACTAACTGCTACTTCTCTGATCTATTTGATAATCAAAAGTTTTTACTGTTCTTAAATAAACTGCTTTTGTTATGTAGATATAGTATATTATATGTTCTGTGTCAAAAGAATAGATGTATATTATAAAATAAAATTAACTGATCCTTTTTCTGACTGTGAAACTTTATCTCCACAGCAAAAATGAAACACATCAATCTGTCATTTGCAGCTTGTGGTTTTCTGGGTATTTACCACTTGGGGGCAGCAGCTGCTTTTTACAGGCATGGTAAGAAGTTACTGAAAGTTGTGAAAGCTTTTGCGGGAGCTTCTGCGGGATCATTGGCTGCCACTGTCTTATTAGCGGTACCAGAAAATATGGAGGTAAATTAATAAACTCGTAGGTATAGGACATGATCATTTTCAAAGGATATTTTTTGATATAATCTTCTACCATTAAGTTTTTAAAAATATTTTGGTTTCTTCTTGCCTCTTGTAAAGGAACAGGACTTGTGTATATGTTTTCATTAACAACACATGTGATTCATGGGCAAAGTGTTTATGAAGCAAGTGTTTCTTTATGACAAAAATCTGTCATATGAACTTCATATTTTAAGCTATATAAATATAAATTTCATGTGTGTGAATGTTGAGTTGTGTGCAACCAGATATACTTTAATATACCGAAATATATATGCACTTAAATCACTGTACATTACGAAGTTAATCATTGTTTTCTTGGAGAGAGGTAGGCTTTGTTAAGCAAATGCATAGTGCCATCCTTTCATCCTTTGTGAAAGGAGGTGAAAATGGTGGATGGATAAAGTCAAAGAACACCACACACTGGCTCAAATTTTTTCCTTGCTGTCTGTGCTTCATTAGACAGTGCCAGAAGTGGCTTGTGCACCTCCTTTAGACTCAGGACAGCTCACGACTTAACAGCAGTAGCCCCACTGTGTGCCAGGGAGGATTAACCCTCACAGTATTCTGTTCTGACATGCTGCGTACATGCGTATTTGGTTTTTTTTTCTCCAGAGATGCCACTCTTTTCTCAATCTGAATATGGGGTCATGTAGAGACAGCAAAGTTATGTTCAATGACTACCCTCTTACAGGTTCTGTGGGAGAGCATTAGCTGTTCTTTGGGTTTTGTTTGTTTTTCCCCATAGGTTAAGGCTGCTTTGAGGACTAGGCCTTGCCAAAACGTTAATATTTCTTTAATATACTGAGTTATAATAAACAGCATTGCTTATGTGGGACAAAAAAAAACCTGTTAGATTTTTGTTGTAAGTACACTTACGTTTCAGACCAGTGAACATCAGGTAACTTTCTCCGAGCCTCGCTTATTACAACTTTCACTGCATTTGATTCAAATAATAGTCCCAGCCAATACCACACTTTGCCACTGATCTTTCTGTTCGTTTGTTGTTTGTTTGTTTCTGCTGGAATATGAACTTAACTTGCAGAGTTAGCTATACTTCTGTTGCTTTCAGCAGTAAGTTCTTCCCTGGCTTCTTTCCACCCTCCCCCTGTCCTGCCACGTGCATTCTTTATATGATTTGGTATTAGGCAAGTTCCACTCTGTTGTGAAGACAACCTTACTTGTATTCTGTTCAGGTGTTAGTCCTTTTCTGTAGCCTCTGACTAGTAGTTCAGTTTCAGGTTTGCCTGCATACCTCTGACTTTAATCATAGAATGATGGTTTGGGTTGGAACGGACCTTAAAGATCATCTCGTTCCAACCCCCCTGCCACGGGCAGGGACACCTTCCACTAGACCTCTGTGGTGAGCACAGCAGCTAGCCTTTCTTAGCCCGAGGAAATTTTTCTGCTTGATGTAGGCTCTGGGTGTGAGCATTTGTTCCCAGCCTAGTGCAACTTCCAAAAATCTTTCAAAGTAAAAATATTAGAACAGGTTTTATTTTTTGTGGAAACTAAGCCTATATTACATTGAGTCTGATGGATTTTTCCTTGAAAGTGTGTCATGTTAATACAAACTGAAGAACGTTTCATGAACTTTTTAGTCCTTTTAATTTTTTTAATATATTTTTTAGTCATTCTGTTGTATTGTTTACATGGAAAATGGAGAGCTATTTTGGGAGGGGAATAGTTCTTCCTAATTCTCATGGAGTTTAAGTAAAGACAGTGTTATGTACTGAATAGAATTAACTTTTCATATCAGGATAATTATATTGCTACCTTTATTACATTCCTAATTTGAAATATTTTATATCCACAAATATAACTCTTAACATCCGTTAATTATTTTTTTCTTTTTTTCCCTCCTCTCCCCAGAGATGGCTGTGTTAGACAAGCTATAATTAGGACTTTTTCCACCTCCTAGTCTCAAAGCATTAATACAACCTTTCCTTATCTTGAGAGAATGTAACGTTGAGCATTTCTTGTTTTGACTGTTGCTATTCTAATATGACAGTTTGCAAATGTTTTTCTGTCATATCTTGGATTTTTGTCACTGTTGAAAAAGCATGGGACTTGAGAATTCTAGGGAAGCTTATAGACTTACAGAAAAGTACCTGTTTATTTAAAAAGTACCTTGGTCACGTTTGATACCAAGTTTGCTTAACTCAATACAAGCAGTTGCAATTCCTAAACATGTTCTCAGTCACTATTTAAAATTTAGATGTAGTGTTTAAAGCTTCTAGCACTAAAATTATAAACAATTCATAGCTGTAAGAAGTTGTCCCTTTTGGCAGCAAGAATTGAGAGTCTAGGTATGGTCTATTCTTAGTACTTGTAATATGGAAAGTAGTTTTCTGTCATTCACCTAGGTTTGGATTCATCCAGCTCCCTGTTACTCTTAGCTCCTCATCACTTTTAATAAAGCATCATCATTATAAAGGTAGTAGTTCTGAGGTGCTTCTATGTAGGGTTTAAATCCTGTACCCTCCTCCTCAGTAGGACACATTTTCTTCTCTTCTTTTATGTAGGTTTTTTCTTTCCCCAGTCACATCAATCATGTATTTCGTTACTAGCACCATATTTGTTCTTCATGCAGGAAGCTAATAAGCCAGGAACCCCAAACTATCTATAGACGGATCTTTGACTCTGTAAACATGTGGTTATATAGGTGAATATGGGTATAATATATTTATTGAGTACCAATTTCAGAAAGTTGCATAAGATTGGGTTTAGTTTTTTCCCCCAAGTCCCTAAAATTGTTAGAGAAGTCTGCATGAAAGGGTAAAAAAAGGAATATGAATACTTAATAGTGAGTTTTAAGCATTCAGAATTATAATTCATTGTTTCAGAATCTTTTTGATAAAAAATAAATGCTACCAATTCTGTCACTCTCTTTTCAGACTTCTTATGGGTCATCCTTCAAGCTATTTTCCTGCAGTCATTAATGCTAGGTATTTCAGCTTGCATAAAAGAGGTTCCCTGTGCAGTGGAATCTGTTGCCTGGTTTTCTGCAGTGTCTTGTCTTCCTGTGTCATCCATCGTAGTATTCCATTCATTAAATACTTCCATAGTATTGTATTCATTAAATATGTGTATTTGTTAGTAGCATGGTTTTTGCATTAGTGAGAAGAAATTATAATAATTGTAATTTTTTTAATGCTTATAGGCATCTTAAGGTACTTGTGTCTGGTTTTCATACTGAAGTAGTCTTTAAAATAGAAGGTGGCATTACACTTGAAATACAAATGATTGTTCTTGTAATGGTATGATTCAGAGGACTTATTATTTAGCAGTGGTAATATATAGAAAAATAGCCTTTAACTTTCCTTGATTTTTAAAGTGGTATTCTTGTGAGGGTTTTTTATTATTATTAATTTTTATTTTTTTCTTATTAAGGATCTCATTTTCTTACAGATTAGTTCTTACAAAAGGATCAACATTTTGTTATGCATATCTTGTTACAAACCAAGCACATATGGGAAAATATTTCAGTCTGATCTTATAACTCTCTTGATTAAAGCTTTAGCCACTAGTATGTTTTAGATACCACAGTTGAACATACTTCCTATAACTGAAACATCTTTAATGGTATATATTTTTAATTTCCAGAAGTGTAAGCAGTTTGCCTATGGATTTGCAGAGGAAGTTAGAAAATTGGACTTTGGTGCTGTAACGCCTGGTTATGATTTTATGAAAACGCTTAGGTACCTATCTTAATGCATCTGTAAGATCATTTTTGTATGAAGCTGAGTGAAAACGGAGAGTGTGCATATTTTTTCTATACTGTGGGGCACTCAGCACTCTCTTTTACCCCCAGCATATTTGCAAGGTTTTAAAATAATGATGGTGAATAATGTTTAGCATTTTCTTTACTCTAGGGAAGGCATAGAGTCTATTCTTCCTCCTAATGCTCATGAGATAGCTGAGAACCGGCTCTACGTGTCAGTCACTAACACCAAAAGTGGGGAAAATCACTTGGTTTCAAATTTTGCCTCCAGGGAGGACCTCATTAAGGTAATGAAATTGAATATTGCTGCTTTAAATAAAAATGCTTGAGTTTCTTCAAGGCTTAGGAGTATGTTATTAGCTGTACAACAAATCACTGTTTTACTCAAGTAATCACTTACACTATCAGTGGTGCTACAGCTACAACATAAATGATGGAAGCAGAATTTGATCCTACAGTTTCACAAATTTTGCTAAAACTTATTTTGTGTGTGTTTCCTTCATCTGTTTTTAAAGTACTATCTTATACGCAAAGTGTGTTTAAAAAGTAACAGGGTAACTAACGGTTATGGTAGATAAGAATAAAATAGATATCTCCAAATTTTGTAACAATTCGCTGAGTCTTTGCATCTCCTACTTCACTGATACCATTTATATTATATTTCATCAGAAAAGAAAGTAAAGAAAAGGAAGTTAAAAAAAATTAATCCAACACTTTATACAGGTCCTTGTGGGGAATAGGTATAATGTATTGTTAAGTACCATATATAAACTGCATTTTAACTGTCACTGGAAAGCATATCTTACTGCCCATCTCTTCTTTTGAATGCCACTTTTAAAATTTGAATGAGGATTGTATACATAAGCTGGTATGAAATGGTAGGAGGAATTCAGATGCATGTAAAGCAAATGTTCTTTCTAGTAGTTGATTATATCTAGTGGAGAACATCATGAGATATAACAGAATAAAGGAGGAAATAGAGTAAGAAGGAATTCCTTCTTTCCCTGTCCTTGTGGATGCTTAGAGTAAATAAGAGCTTCTTTATAATTAACACATAAAGAAAAAAAATCACACTTGTTGGCAAAAATCTCAAAGTATGCATTGGAAGTTTGCCTTTAAAGTATCATTTTTTAAAATCTTGATGCTGTTATATTCTACACGGTCAATCGGTTCTCAAAATTTGTAGGACTTAAATTTTTTGCATAATTATCTTTGCATGATTATCTCAAATTATGCACTGTTGTTTCTAGCCACAGTAGCCAGCAGTGACAAGCATGGAGATTATTATTCTGTAGGTTTATGGTTTTTTGCAGTGAAGTCTTCTAACCTGAAGATGATTAGAAGTGTCAAGATGACCTTGGAAATACATACATTTTAGTAGTATTTCAAAAGTTCTTTCATTGACTTAACCATTTCTGTTCTATTCTTTTGTTCCATATACTAGCAGTAGAATGGGTTGGAATAATAGTAATGAAATTCCAAATAGTTGCTCATTGGAACATATTCATATTGTCTGTTCTTCCAGTGCATCTCGTAATACGTGTTTTTCTGCATCCTTCGTCTATGTATGTATCATTTTACAACAGTCTGAATGTTGGTGGCTGCCCCGGTAGTATGGAGGATAGAGCTTGTTAGGTTATATAATTGTATTATGCCTAGACACAATCTGCTGTACCCAAGGCATGGATAAAGATACTGCTGGGCAAACTGTTTAATAACAACAAAACTCCTGTGCCCTGTGCCAGAAATCTTTCAACTTCCATATGCAGTTGGTTTCAATGCTTAACAAGCCTTATGGTTCCAACGTTTTTCATAATGGCTAAACTGAATATATGTTGCTACAATTTTAAGCTTTTATTTTCTTTTGCTATTCCCAGTGGACGTGGAAAGGCAGTCAATAATCTTCCTCTTTTGAAACAGTCTTTACGTATGTGAAGACAATCATCACATACCAGCGTTCCTAGACTTGCAGTTCTTAAATTGGAGGTGAGGGGGAAGAGAGGCATGATTTGTATGTTTGTGAAGGAGCAGGGCACCGAGCACTGTTGTATTTGGTTTGGAAAGGTGGGAGCAGTGAATAGGAGTCCACGATAGTCTATTAGTAGTAGGGAAACTAACACTTTCAATTTGTCCATTCTCACCTTGCTTTTGAGATCTAAGTGACTTTCTAAGGAAGGCGAACTGTTTTTTTCAGTCTTGAAAAGAATTCATGCTTTGCCGGGGTCCCCTGGTTTTGACTCTTTTCCTTCACTAAACCTTTTGTCCCCATTTCTTGTAGTTCAGAAGGGCCAAAGTTACCGAGATGGAGTTGAACGAGAGTAGAAAGGGGGTTGAGCAGGGGAAGAAGCTCATGTTGGGAACTTGGGAACCCTGTGGGATGTCACTTTTGAAAATCTGGAGAGGAGTGGTTTCAAGGGGGACCTTATCTTATGCTTTTGTGAGGGAAAGGCCTGTCTGGTAGAGAAATAGCTACAGTTTCACATTTGGAAAATAAGAAGAGAAAGCCTTTTTATCTGAGCTCAGACAAAGCTCTGGTGCTCTAGATCACTGGGAAGAGGAATAGGCAAGAAAAGGGTTCTCGAACTGAAAGTTAAAGACTTCGTATAGAGTCTTAATTAAAACTTGTTAGGGGAGGAGAGGTGTTTAATACTGAAAGTAGCTTAATTTGTTGTAAAAATAAATGCAATTCCACCAAAATACCCTCAGGCATTTTCTTCCATACTCCCCATGGATTGTGGGGGGTTTTTTTTGCACCTGATCATCTTTCACATAGTATATACTCCAGTCTGTAACCTGCTTCTGTTCCACAGATTTGTCTCTCATGCCGCCATTCAAGCACATGCATGTGCATTCACCACATCTAGCTACATGAAAATTTCTGACATACTATACCTTATCCACACATCTTCCCCTTCTCTTTGAAATGCTGTATACTGATTGCATGTATATGTATGTATGGGTGGATACATAGGTATGTAAATACACACACACACTCTCATAGATACTGCTGTGAGTGGATAGAAAGGTATGTGTGTGTGTGTGCACATCTGTATGTAACAGAAGAGGTGTCCTGGTCTAAAAAAAAGTAAAAACTGAGAACTGCTGTAGACAGCAATGTAGGTGTACAATAGGGCAAGTAGTAATTTGTTAATACTTGAATGTATTAAATGCGAAGTATCAGTACTGATAAAGATATGAATTTTCAGGCTGTTTATAGTATTTTGGAAACTTTGAATTCTTAGAAAATCTGATCTATTAGAAGAGTAAACACTATATAAATATGCCAGCAGAATGATAGGGTCAGCTTTTTTGACAATACTCTATATTGCATTTTTTTTCAGCGTATGCATATTTAGTTTCTGCAAAATCATAGATTTACTTCACATTGTGTAAGACTAAGTTCATAATCTTTTGAATCACATTAATAAATGCGTTAATTTGTGGTGTTTTGTTTTGAGAGTTGTCACTGTCAAGTCTTAAAAAAACAAATACTATTGAGTAGTTTTAATCACATTTTGACATACCACAACAAGACATTTTGAGATGACAGTGGTTTTATGTAAAACTAAAATTGTCTGATTACTGCTGTATTATTTAATATAGATAAATATGTATGAAAATATTTATTGGTTCAGAATTACTTTGTTGCCTTTTTTTCAATTTTGTTCTTTATTCTTTCTGCTTTCTTTTCTCTAGGTCCTGCTAGCAAGTAGTTTTGTACCAGTATATGCAGGAATTAAGCCAGTGGAATATAAAGGAGAGGTAATTTTTCATTAACTACCAACATTTTTTTTGTGTGTGTAAGAGCATTCCTAATTTATGATGTACTTATGTGATCTTAAGGGAAGGCAAGCGCAGTACCATATTTTGTAGCATAATTATTGTTTCTGTTGATACTGTAGATTAACACCTTGAAAGATGACATGAGTTTGTTCGTGTGTTGTTTCAAAAATTGTGGCTGCTGAGACTGAAATGATCTCTGTAGCTTGAAGCTGTTTCCTGAAGATAATGTCTAACAGTTACCATGAAAATAAGGTTCTCTTAGTAAAGATACTTCTCACGACAAGCTGTGTTACCAACTCTAAAATGGTTTTTGCAACTTAAAGGTCCACCATTCTGCTTTTCTGTTTAATGGAAGGAGTGATAAGGGAGGTCTTGGCAAATTGAATGCTGCTGAAGTACATGTGCATGGTTACATATGTGTTGTTCTCATGTTCTGTACAGAATTACATGCTTACCAGGTACCTTCAAATCTCTTACCTCTGGACAAGTATTAAAGAACAAACTTTTTTTCCCCCTATAGCACACAGCTATGAAGTTTTCAGAGGTGTACACTACTATAAGAAAACCTTTTTGCAGTTACCTGTACTTGGTTTAGCTTCAAGAGCTTTGTCTTTATTAACATAAATACATTAACATTTTAAGAATAATTTTGACTGTTTAGTCAGTAATTTCTAGTAATTACTAGAAGCATGAAAATAGCCATTTCTTTCTTTCTGAGAAATACTATGTGATACTTTTTCCTTTACTTCTTCGTAGGGATCCAAATGATACCTTTAGAACATCTATAATTCTCACAGCCACCCTGCCAGAAAACCCCCACAAAACCATGTGCATTTGTCTCTAGCAAGAGGGAGTTGGAGTTCGTTACATCAGAAAGCTTGTCAGCTTTACAATTATGTATGCTGCAATATGTATCAGCTAAAATGTTTGAAGGGTTTAAATCAGTATTGCCTGTCTGATTGAGTTAAATGGAGGCTGCTTGCAGCTTCCCAGGGTCTGGAAATTTTGTTGATTGGAGTCTTTACATGTTGCTTGTGCAGTTCAAAGGACATACATGGACATTTTAGGTTCATTCTGCTGTTACTTAAAGGGAAGGAAGTGTCGTTAAATTTCTTGTGGTGGTGTTTCAATTAAGAAATTGAAAAGTTGGCTCAGAGTTTTGTCCAAAACTTATTTAAAACCCATTTTACTGCATAAACGCTGCTATTATGATTTGCATAGGTATTGTAGTATTTACTGAAACATCTGCAGTCTCTTCCTAGTGGACAGTTCTCCTACCTAACTTTATTTTTTGCATTCAAAAATGAAATCAATGAATGTTTCACGGACACTGGTTCTTCTGTTACTTGAAAGCTTGTTGTCATTCCTAAGGCTTCTTGCTACTCTCCTTAAGTGAGATTCAGAAAAGGCAGTTTCTGGGAATGAGGTTGCTTTCATTTATTGTTATTTGTTGGAATGATTAGTTCTGCATGTCTGCACTGACTTTTTTCGTACTCTGTAAAACCATGCATTTGTGGTGTGGGGATTTTATTTATTTATTTATTTATTTTTAAGAAAACTGTTGCCTGTAAATGCATGTGACTGCCATTCTTTAGTCCAAAACACTTAGAGCAGGGTGAGAGCAAAAAACCTTAGGATCTCTCTTGCAATAGTATTTCCTTGGTTTCGAATAGCGGGTAATGAGGATATTTGAGTGGGTGATAGGGGCCCTAAAGCATGCAGTGTAGAGCCAGATACACAACATGTAACCTCATGATCCAGACATGGTAAGCACTGAAGTCAGTAAGATGGATTGGATATTGATTTGGCTCTGTGAGTCCATCTATCATATTAGCATCATATTCCAAGTTTCCTGAAAGCTTTACTATAACAGTCCAATGTTCTGTCTGTCTGCATTTACACTAATTTCAGGGAGTAAATTCCTTCAGCCATATGGTCCATGGCAGCATGGAATCAAGCTTAGTCCCTGCTACCCGGAGTGCCTTATCTGTGCTTCAGAACAGTTGATCTGTATCTTATCTGGGTTACATATGTCACCTGCATACATATCACCAGGTCATCTGGGAGTGTTTTTAGGATGTATTTCAGTATTGAGGTACGTGATGCACGATATACAAGAGAGTATGGTGCACTTTTGCTGGAATAGTATCAGAACGTAGTCAAACCTGTTGCTAGCTTGTCCATACTGCCTACAGAGAGTGAACCCTAGGGTAAACTGATGGCAGCATTGCACTGTAGTTTTCTTTTTAGGAAGAATACTTTTTGGGAAGCATTTGGCTCACACTGGGATTAGCTAACATACCTGTAGTGTGCATGCTTGGAGGCTAGACTTTTGGGGTGAGTAAGCTAAATTGCTTGGTAGCATAGACATAACATCAATCTGTTCATAGTATGTTTTCTTCTGGTTTGATGAGCCTAAAAATAATCTGAAGGAAAAGGGACGGTAAGATAACATCTGAGAATTTATAGTCTGTTAATGGCCATAACCGGATTGGGCTATCTTATTACATGGGTTGGGATTTAAGGTGCCCTTGGACTAAGCTTCCAGTAACATCAGGGCAAACTTACTCCATGTGAAATTATCTTTCTTCGAGTTGGTTTGGTGTCCTCTGAATCTCTGGCAAGGTTAATGTTTAAGCCAGATAAAGATCTGCAAATGATTGAGTTGACTGTATCTGATGATGAGGCTGTAGTTTGTGTCACTGTAGTTCTTACAGAACAGGTTTGTAAAAACCATGTACTGGTAAATGGGTAGATTCTGTTAGGTCCAGCCGACATCCTCAGTTTCATTGTCTAGTTTGGTTTTCATTGCATGTTATTTCAGAACTTTCTCTGTCTTTGCACTGTACTTACAAAAGAGAAACTAATTCAGAAGTTACCAGGAGTTTGCCTCATCAGCTAAGAAGCATTTTTCAAGAATTGGTTAATGGAATTACAAGAAGCTGGGACATTACATCCTTATCCTTTTATTTGCAGCATATAAATGTTTTATTTTAACTACATAACATGAGGGACTGTGGAGCTAAAATATTTTTGACTGAGAAGCAGTTGCTCCCAAATGCTTGAAAGAAAATAAAATGACAGAGGGCATGTTGGCCAGGAATAACAGAATCTACAAAAGATAGTGCTTAATAAAAAGTATTGCCCTTGCCTTGGTAAATGTTTTGATTTTCAAATAAATATGGAAGTTACATAAGAGGAGGGGGAAGAACCTAAATAATCAGAATTTTTAAAAGTGGGAGAACTTTTAGGTGGTAAAAGTACTAAGCTAGACTTGTGAAAGACATTAATAATGTCATCTGTTATGGTGTCTTTGATGTGGCTTAGACAGGGACTCTGCTGTTCTTTTCACTGTAGGAATTACAACAAAAAGCCACTCCAAGGAACATTGCATATAAATCAATAATAAATTACTATTTATAGACACACACAAAAAAGCCTTGGTGTTAGAAATGTTAACATATGTTGCAGCTTTACTCACAGTTATCACAGCAATGGTATAAGGGAGTTTGAGAAATCTGAAAGATAGCTTTAAATGGTTTTGGAATTTATTTTTTTTTTGGCCTCCTTTTCTAAGGCAAAACAATCTCAATCCTAAGCATTGATAAATATGATTTTTGTGGAAAGTGAAGGACTTCAGTGGTGGATTGTGGGTACTGACATCAGCTAATGTCAAGAGTCAAGCTCTAAAGCATATTATGAAATAATAGGGTGAGAAGGGCCATAGAAACTATTGAATGTGAATATTTGTAGCTGTATTTTAAGCTCAGGAGCATAAAATTCATCTGAGAGAGTGCAGAAGAGGGCAGGGTGGGAGGACAAAGCACACACACGCCACTCCCACCCCCACAAAAAAGAATGGTGCTTGCTATATATCCATGTGTAAAAGAGTAAATCCATGTATTGCCAAATATGGGAGTTGACGGTGGAAGGAGGGGCAAGTGACAACAAAGTCTTTTGGTTGCACAAACAGCTCAGAGGGATCTGCACAACAAAGTGACAGACCTCAGAGAATCTCAGGGGCTTCTGAAGAGCGAACACTGTAACCTGAAATAATGCTTCCTGTATAGCAGTCACTACACTGAAAGCTAGTGTCTTGCCAGAAGTTTGAAGACAAGTTTAATTTAGCTGTCATAAACAACTTCCCAATAGTGTACTTTTTTGTGGGAGTTTTTTTTTTACTTTTGTGACTAAATTCCTGTGGTGTTTTCAGGAATTTTGTAGGAAAACTTGCATTATTTTGCCATTTCATAATGGTCACATGTAGTGTCACCTACAGCAGAAGAGCAGTCTTCTGGCTGATGAGTGGTGAGAAGTACTAGTACAATTTGCCATTTTTTTTTTATTGTTAATGAAACTTGAAGATGATATCCTGGAGTATTCAGTTTACGTTTGGGATTCAGTTTACATTTGCATCTGATCACCAGACCTCATGTACAATGTCAGTGCATGCATCTGGCCAATAGACTGATGTTGAGTTTTGGGTTATGCATGTAAACACAGAAGGAGATATGAATGTATAAAATATATTGGCAAGAGCTGTCCTTGCTTATACTGGAATAGAATATGGCTGTGGTCCCTGTGAAGATCAGTCTTGTGCCCCTAGCCTGCCTTTAGAACCAAGAAATATGTGGGGCTTTGCCAGAAATTAATTGGTTGCTTTTGTTTTTTCTTTCTCATTCTTTCCTGTATTCAACTCCTGTAGCAGACTTAATATCTGCTCCCTCCTATGTGCCATCATTGTTCAGCTCCTTCCCACCTTTACCCTCCACTTCCCAGCTATTGCTGTCTTGTGTTATATATGTAAGACAAGATGCTCTGGAAGAAGAAGAGAGGAGTCATGTTTGGTTTAGCATGTTCAGTCAGTTTACCTGCACATACAGATTGTCCAGTTCCTAATTTGAATCAGAGTAATGTTTCAGAGGAGTATACATTGTCTGATACAGTTCACATGTAATATTAACAATCTTATCTTTTCATGTGTGTGTTGAGAAAAATTCTGTATGGGGCATTTTGTTATTAGATTAACTAACAAGCCTTATCAGTAGCTTGATAAATATATTATGCACATATTTATACATTATGGTAAAGGAAAGGAAGGATGAAGTGTTCAGTTATGATCATATTGTACTAAGGTTATTTTGAAAATATTTCTATTTTCCAACAGAAGTGGGTTGATGGTGGCCTTACCAATGGCCTTCCTATCTTGCCTGTTGGAAGAACTGTGACGATTTCTCCTTTCAGCGGTCGATTAGATATCTGTCCACAAGATAAAGGACGTGTGGATCTTTATGTTAAATTTGCAAAACAAGATATAATGGTGAGTTGCTCGTTTATTAAATAACTTCAGAAGAAGAACAGGTAGTTGTGCAGTTAAGGTTATACTTATTTTTAAGTGTCTATTTTGTGCTTATATATCAACTTAAGTAACGTTTTGGCATTTTCTATTTTGCAAATGGAGGGTAAACTTTTTCTTAAACGTAAGGGAAGGAAAATGTAGAATAAAGAAGAAAGGTTGAAAAGCATTGATCTAGTACAAAATTGAGCAAATTATCACAAGCTATTAAAGGTAAATAATTAAGCTTGCTTTAAGTATTAGCTGTCTTTGGCTAGGCAGAGTGTTTATAGAAAAAAAAATATTAAGACTTCTGTAGAATACCTCAGGAGATGGAAACTCTAGAACATACCTTCATACTTGTTGAAATCAGCTGCTCTAACTGAATTTAAAATAAAAGTTTAAGTCGTACATTTGAAATGATATACAATGACTTGTCACCTCATTGCTCAAGAGAACTCATGAATATTTGTGACCAGAACACTTTTCCAGAAGTTATTTTGTTAGATGTTACAGAAACATTTCTGTATATTGAAATATAGGCTAAGACTGATTTTTTATGGCCTCCTTTTCACCATTGACATTGCTGTCTTTGCAAGCTTTGTCTCACGAGCTTTAACCACAGTATTGCTTCCTTTGACATCATGAAAGACAATATTGAATAGCAGTAGACCTAGCTGTCAAGAAAATACATTAGAAAGAAAAAATAAAGTTTAACAATAATTGGTACTTTTTTTTTAGTTTCTTTTAGACAGTTCTTAATAAGTTTTCTTAATTTGAATAAAGTCAGTGTTATGTAATGTCATCCTAAATTGGACCAAATTTCTGAATCTTCGTAATGTTTCACAGAGAGATTTTAAGCATGGTAGTACTTGGTAAATGATCATAAAGTATGAGATTATTGATTTCACATACATTGAAAATATATGTAATTGCTTACTCTGTATCTCTTGGTCATGATTTGTATCTAGTATCTAGTGCATCTAGAGGAGGAAAAATAAGCTGGTGATTAGATAAGTTTAGAGATAGAAAATTAATTCAGAGGTACACTGGTTCTAGGGATCTTGCAAGTGCAGACTTTTGCAGAATCTCAGGCAATGTTTTAAACTATTCTGTTTGAAGCACCTTTAGCTTTTAGAGCTGTAAAACCATGCACTGAGAATAAATTTTTTTTCAGCAATACTGTAATCTGCATAAAATGAGAAGTTGAATATCTTCATTTATCTGTACTGGAATGTGAACAGTTTTCTGTCTCTTTGAACTTCCTCCATTTATTAGTGTCAGACTTTGAATAATTGCTTACTTCCAATAACAAAGATGATTTTGATGTTGTTTTGCAAAATTGTGTGTAATAAAGTATGTGGCTAAAATATTAAATTAATCATATAAATGTTCAGAATATTATTAAATCTAATTATATTTTTAATTTTGTTGTAAACAATTTAATAATGTCTGTGTTCAAGAACAAAGTTCTGAAGTCTTTTTACACCATCAAAGTGACCACTTGAGATGCTGAGTAGTTCTTAATTTGTTGATACTACAAACTACATTTATACTCACATGTTAAACATTGCCTGGGAATGTTCCCAAGAATGTGGTTGTTTGCACTAGTAAGCTGTCAAAATATTTCCTTGCACAACTTTAGCATGTGCCAGCTACCGACACTGCCAGGCGGTTCTGGGAATGTTTCCAAAGTTAAAATGCTTCAGAAACTTTGGGAAGTTTTACAGGCAGACAATCTGTCTTGGAGGCTGTGAGTTTGATAGTGTATATTAGTTTGTGCCAGTTTGTTTTGACGCTTGTACCTGGACATGGTTAATTTACTGGTGTAGGCATAGCGGTCTTTTTTATTTACATATGCTACATGAAACGAGTGACAGAACAGATAGCAGCACAGTCAAGTCTAGATAAGTTGCTTTAATAAACTAATTTATAGCTTCTCGCTCTGTTGCAGCTGTCTCTGGCCAACCTAGTAAGACTTAATCAAGCTTTGTTCCCACCTAACCAGGAGAAAATGGAATTGTTGTACCAAAATGGATTTGATGATGCTGTACGTTTTTTACTGAAAGAAAACTGGTTTGAATAGATGGTACGTAGAAAATTAACAAAACCTGATAGCTGTCAGAACATAGCTACAGACATCCTACAGAATCTCAGGGATTGCTGTCCCAATTCCTGTTTATGAAACTAAAAATCCCAATGGAATTGCATCTGCTTCTGCCAAGAAAGTACCAGTTGCACTCCAAAGACCTGTATAAACACATCACAATAGGAATTGTACTTGCCTGGTAGTTGTCGTGGTTTGAGGAGGTTCAAGCTTAGACCCATTTTGCTTCAGCTGAAGACTTGAGTGTGATATTTGTAAAAAGCTTGTGTTGTCATAGTTACAGAAACTTGGAGAAGTCTTTTTCAGTGTTATTTGAGAGACAAATCAACGTTGTACCATGAAAAATTACAGTCTGTATTGTTCACTTAATGTAATAGTTGTGTGCGCTAATTGGATGTTTGCAGTATTGCTGATCTAATACTTATCTTGCAGTGTTCTAAAGGACTTGAACACTTAGCACTAGCCACAAGAAGTAAAACATTTGCACTCTTTGATATATGTATTTTTAACATTAAAAGTTCTTGCCTTTTTAGTGAATGTGGTCTCTTAAAATTTGAAATACTAGTTGAAATTTCTACCAGAAATGTGATGTTTGAATGTAAAAATATCTTGTAAAGAAGGGTGTAAGAAATTGTTATATTTATTATGTTTTCTTT
This sequence comes from Haliaeetus albicilla, assembly GCF_947461875.1. NCBI lineage: Eukaryota > Metazoa > Chordata > Aves > Accipitriformes > Accipitridae > Haliaeetus > Haliaeetus albicilla. Next base: position 5,472,952 of record NC_091507.1, read on the forward strand.
CTCTGCTAAAATTGAATAAACGTATTTTCTTGAAGCTTTTGTAAAGAGCTCATTTATAAATTTCTTGGAATGCTATAACAACCTAAATATCTGCAAAAAAACAGTCTGTTGGAGAGAAGTTGAAGTGAGTCAGCAGATAATGAACTCAGACTCATGTATCTTGTTATTTTACCATTCACGTTGTGCTCACTACCTTAAGTGCAAGTTCAGGATTTTCAGTCTTAATGCCTAAGTGCTAAAATCCACAACTGTTTATTTAAAAGCAAACAGTGTTTGTTTAAGTGTGTTTTTTAAAGTTGATTTCTTAATACTTAAAAAAAAAGGGGGGAGGGGGAGATGTCATTAAACATGTATGAAATTATAGAATTCACCCAAAACAACAGAGAATCTGTGGAGGTGAGAAATAAGATTAAAAAAAAATCTGTTGTAGCTGTTTGAAAGCCTCTTCAGCAGATTTATATTTGTACGTAGATTGCATCAGATCAAGATCTCTGTGGCAGGGATTTAATTTTTTTGTTACTATTTTTGATAATGAAAGGAAAAAAAACCAACAAACTGCTGATGTAAAGCACCTTACTTTCATTTTAGAACACCAACTCTTTCTAGATTTATGAGGTTCTGTATACAGTGAAAACAGGATAGTATGCATGATTTCCAGATCTGTAGGACAGCATTTTTGCATGTAAAACTGAAATAAGTTACCTTTGTGCTACCAAGGCACTTGTGCCTGGCTCACTTCCATACTCATTTATACAGAGGATAACTTTCAGCGTGAATGGAAATAGTAGATAATGCTATTAAGAAATTCTCTTCTTTCACACTCATCTGCTATGGCCTAAGTCTCTGATTCGATGGTAATACCTGTTTTGGCATTCTCGTGGAAACTTGAAACAGCTCTGTTTCGCTTAGTTTTCTGGGGGTTTGGAGCTACTCACCAGCTTTCAGAAAGGACGTCCATCTTCTAATCGGTTACCTTTCTGAGCAATAATGGTGCTGCATATATTTAGTGAGCCTATACAAAGCTTGTTTATCTGAATGCAATTTTTTAAGAGCTGCTTTTCAAGGAGAAGGTTATTAAATGCAAAGTTTATTTACTGAGGATGCATGTTGCTTTTGAGCATCAACACTCACAGTTTGCTATGCTCTTCAATCCATAAAAATCTGACTTCTTTCAGCATGTTGTAGTGTCATCCACGGGAACATATGCAGTATCTTGTTTACTGAGCACTAAGAACCACAGGTTAATGTTGAGTGCTTTAGAAATTGACCTTCACAAGTTTATGATTGGATGATATAAGATTTTTCAGGAAGAATAAAATCATATTAATGCAGACATAAGCTGTAAAGTGTTCACTGTGATAAGATGAAGTGTATGGGGGGGAGTATGTTGGAGTCTAAAAGTTGAAGGAGAACAGAAATCTGTTCAGTCAAAAGACTAGTGTAGTGTTCAGAGTGGATACTGCTGCATGCATAGCAAGACTCAAGAGATTTTTCAGTTACCACCATTTTATAAATGTTTTTTGATGCTGTGTGACCTACCCAAAGCAAAAGGATGCAACCCTGTTTTCTGAAAGTTGTTCAGTTGGTCCTAATGAAGCATAGTAAAGCACATTCAGAAATGCATTATTTTCAGCCAACTATGTTTAAGACCATGTTGTTTGTGTGAACAATGCTATCTTGTTTGAAAAAAAGGGGTATTGATCAATTAGCATATTTGGGAAATACTTGCAAAAAGGTAAATTGGGAGGATAGTCATAGTCTCTTTGTTTCATGTAAGAAGCCAGGGCTACTTCTAAGCATTCAGGCGTTGTGAATACCACCCATTTTACTTCCTCCTTCCCCCAATCCCTCCACTGCATCACCTTGAAAATGTCAGATGTAAAGTTTAAAGAAAACCCATCTTTTCTAAGTAAAGTAGCTTTTTTACAATAGAGACACAACCTTATTAAAGGTAAGTCTGTTTGCTTTCTGGTTTAGTCTCTAGTTGTGTGAATTGGTCATGATTTCTTCCTATTTATCTTTGTAAACTTCAAAGCCTCCTAATTTAGTTTTGTGTTTAGGTCTGTATTTACTGACTATTTCAGTGTTTGAGCTTGGACATGACTTTCATTTTAAAATCTCTAGTTTTAAGTGCATATCCCATATCTGATTAAAATAGCAAAGTTTGTGTTGCTGAAAATTATCTAGAACAGTGGAGACCATATGGATGTGGGGAATGTTTCTGGTTTTGCAGCATGTATGTGCTATTCATGTTCACTACACAAATGAGGGGTAACCGAGGAATGTTTGCAAAGGTGGCTTCTAGGTTAGGAAAGCTAATAAATACCTTTATTTAGGTCAGTCTGTTTCATGGGAAAAGATCTGATCCCTTTTAGATAGTCTCCTACCTGTCTCTGTCTGTATTGGCACTAATCCTATCCATACCCTGTCACAGCTTTCCTAGTTAGAATATATATGGCTGCTTATGTTCCCAACCTAATCATTTTTCTGTTTTAAAACCCTTCTATGTATAGTCTTACTGGGCAATTATACTTTTACATTTTTATTGGTTAAATATTTTCTGTCTAAAAGAGAAACAGAAATCTAACAAGATCAGAGCCTCTTAGACTTTATTTTCTATTAACAGTAGTTGTATTCTTGTATTCTTCAAGGAGTGAATGTTCTTTTCTGAATGGAGGAAGCTCAGGGGGTTTTTACCCCTTTGCAAGTTCTTCAGTTTGGTATGGATCTTCCCTGGCTAGTTATGCTGACTAGTAGCTGGAATTTTCTGTTAGAACATCATAAATCAGTTCTGCTGAAAAAGGATCCTAGCCACCTTGTTTAAGTTTCTCACAAAAGCCTAAGGTACTAGGGAGCCCTCTTTCAAAAAGTCCTAAATAAGTGGAGTTGAAAATCGGTTAGCAATCTCTTTTGTCAAAACAAACCACAGTGAAACAGAAGAATTTGTAATTTTAAGAATGCTTCTTAAATAGATTCTGTTGTTTCTCTTCTTTTAGAGGTGTTTTAGGTGTAGTCCTTGTGTGGCTGAAAGCAGAACCTGCACTTGTCAGAATTTCATCTTCTGATGGACTTTCTACACAAATAGGCTGCATAACTTTTTTAAAAAAAGTTATTAGTATCTTAAAAAGCCAAAGTAAATGAAACTTGCTAAAACTCATACCTGCTTTGTACCATGATGCTGTTGATAAGTGGTTACAATGAAGATAATTGCACACAGTGATTATAATTTAAAAAAAAAAAAATTTCTGCTGAAACATTACTAGCTCTGCTAGCCATGTTGTCTGGGAGACCATTATTTTGTTGGGTTTTTTTAAACTGAGATTTCACAAATTCTTTTGAAAAACATTACTACAGACACAGTCAAATCTAGAAGATGAGACAGCATAAGGTAATATTTTATCCTGAGGATGAACATATTTTTATAAAGCACAATGTTAATATATCTGTTCTGATATTATTATTTCAGATTATGCTAAGGATATGCTAATGTATTTTTTCTTATTTAATTATTCCATACAGAATTATATTTAAACAGGTAAGACATACAAATCCTAAGAGATAATTATTAAGAATAGTTCATTTCTGTACTGCATCTGTATCTTTCCCTCTTGGTCTATAGATAGTAAAGAGTGTTTTAGGCAGCACAGGTCCTTCTATGCTGAAATAGTTTTACTGATTTTAAGAAACTAGTCTGAGATCCTGTTACATTCTAGAGAAGTGTCTCACATGATTTAGGTATTGTTTGATTAAGGGGTCATTATTGTCTCAAATAATTTCATATTTCCCCAAAGAATAGACTTGTGTTTGTGAATGTAAGATGTATGCAGATACCGTTCCTCCTCTAGTCAGATCAGTTACCACCATTTTTTTTGATATGTAATGGCAAATTTGAAATATGTTTTTCTTAATCAGTCTCAGGTGATTACAAAGGAGAGAACTTGTGCAATTGTAACTGTACTAGGGAAAGACAGAGAAGCATTAAGAAGATTGTTTCTCAGATTTGTGAATTGGACAGCTGCGTAGGACTTCATGCCTTCCATTTTAATTATAATCTTGATAAGGATGACACTTACTGAGATTAGAAAATTGGAGTTTCACTCTGAGAACAGAAGAATGCAGTAAGTTTCTGTCTTTCCTCAGGAAGCTACAAATAAATTCTAGAAAAGCTACTAACTATGAAAGAAAAAACATAGAAGTACCCTGAAGAGCCACGGAAGTCTGTCTTTAACCATTAGTATTCTCCATGATTAATGAAGTTATGAACGACCCGCTCCTGGTTTTCTCTCTCCAACCCCTGTTCATGTGTAGCGACCTGTACACGTTCTCTCAGACAGCGGAAAGCTTAGTCGCCAGTCAGTGTCCTTAACTTTCTCTAGCGACGACAGCTCAGCTTTTCCCCTAAGAAGGCAGCAAACGCAAGAGCTCATCCCACCGGGAGAAAGCAGGGCTCTCCTCCGGGAACTCAAACCAGACCCGGAGTGCTGTGGAGTTGGGACCGAGACCCTGGAATCCACCCTGATATTTACTGGGAAACTTGTGGGATGAAGGGAATGCAGAAGAGAGGTGTTCTTGATGAGCTTTGTTGCAAGGAGGTTACTGCTGCTTTTCTCATGAATTGGTGATCCCGGTAATTTCATTCCAAAGTACAGTCGTGTTGCAGTCGCAGTCCAGGAGCCTCACAACGGTTGGCTTCTTGGATGCATTGAAACTTGTGCTACAGTTTTAACTTCCTACTCCAATATACTGGGACCAGGTAACAATCCGAATGTGGCTTTTTCTGTTGTGGTTTTTTTCACGCTGTTCATTTTAACAAAGTTGTTATCTTCTTGAGACCTTTAATAAATGCATGTAGCATGCTGTGGGTGTTTGAAAAGGAAATGCTGCAGCTAGAGGCTTTTGGTATAGGCATGCCCTCTACCTCATGTCATGCAAAAGAGCATAGAAAGGCAGTTTACACCAAGTCTTCAGTTAAAACTTCAGTCTCTGCATGCTGAGGCAAACAGGACAGCCTCACCTCTTTTTAGAGTTGTTGAGGAGCATCACTTCAGTTCTTGAAACAGAAGAATCTTTGAACTCGTTACTGTGTGGGAATTGGATAGTGGTTGGGATGTTGCATTCATTTAATGCTTGCATTCTTGAATTTCATAATTTTCCATGTTTCAGAAGTGCAATGAATTTTTATCTGAACATATCAATGCCCTGTCTAGGATATTCAGGAGTAATTTTGCCTTTTCTAACAGCTCTTGTTTTTCTAGAAAGACTCTGAACTCTGTTCTGACCTTCAAACCTTTGGTCATGTTTGTTTGTGTGTGGAGATTGGAAATGAAGATCACTATAAGTATGCAACAATTATTTTATTGGCTAATACAAGTAGTAATTGGCTGGGACTACTAGACTAGGCAGTAGTGCTCATCATCCAGATGTAGGTACTTTATGAGTGTCTGATGCCTAGACAGGTACTTTATTCCTTCAAGATCAGTTCTTCATATAACATCAATACCCATCCTTTTTCTTATCTCATTCTTCATATGAACATAAATTTCAATCACTTTCCCAATCTCCTTTCTCTTCTCTAGGGAAACTATATGGCATGCATGCTCTTATTATATATGTTTTTCTGGGGTCCAGTAATTCTATGAAGTGTTTTCAGTCCAGTTTTCCACGCTTTAAATGTATTTATACACAATACATCTTGAAACCTGTAATCACTGTTAAACTCCTAGCTGAGCATATATTTAATAATGCTTAATACCAGATGAAGTAGTTGGAAGTTACCGTTTCAGTTACTGTTTTCCTTTAGCTTGTCTACATGTTTCCTGTCAGAGTATATGTTCAAGAGATCTGACGGTAAACTGGAGTCCAACTAAAATTAGCAGGAGTTCTGTCTCCAGTTCCCAGAGGGCGAAGACTCCATTCTTCATATATTAGGTCATGAACTGGAGGTTCTTGTTTCAAGTCGTTTTGAATTGAAGACATACACGTGGTCCAGAGGGACATGGACAGGCTGGAGAATTGGGCTGAAGAGAATCTCAAGTTCAGCAAAGGGACACGCAAGTCCCTGCATCTGCTTTGCACAGAAGGACCTAGGGAGTACTGAGGAACAACACACAGACCACGAGCCAGCAACGTGCCTTCATGGTAAAGGTGGTCAACAGCATCCTGCCCTGCGTTAGGCAGAGCTTTGCCAGCAGTTCAACGGCAGTGATCCTTCCTCTACTCAGCAGTGGCTAGACCACTTCTGGAGTGCTGGGTCCAGTTCTGGGTTCCCCAGTATGAGAAAGTTACGGTCTTCCTGGAGTGAGTCCACTGCAGGCCCAAAAAGATGATTAAGGACTGGAACATTGATGTGTGGGAAGCTGAGAGAGCTGGGACTGTTCAGCCTGGAGAAGAGAAGGCTGAGGGGGATCTTACCAATTTGTATAAATACCCGATGGGAAGGAATGAAGACGACGGAGCCAGGTTCTTCTCAGTGATGCCCAGGGACAGGACCAGAGGCAATGGGCACAAACTGAAACGCAGGAGGATCCATCTGAACATCAGGAAACTCTTTACTGTGCGAGTAACTGAGCCCTGGCACAGGTTGCCCAGAGAGTTTGTGGAGTCTCCCTCCTTGGAGATACTCAAAAGCCATCCGGACGCGGTCCTGGACAACCAGCTCTATCTTACTCTGCTTGAGTAGGGGAATACATGATCCCCAGAGGTCCCCTCCAACCAATGGTCCTGCATTTCATTGACTTACTGTAGGAGCAGCATTTCATATAAATATTAACATTCCTAACACTATAACGTGCACTTTTTTAAAAAAAAAAAAGTATAAATTGAAAAAAGTGATATTTCACATCTAATATTAAGAATTTTTTGTGTTCTAAATTCATTCTGAATTTGGTCCTGATGTTTCATTCTGTGCTAAGCTGCCATAAAAATCCTTGACCTTGCTGACTGCCACATAACAAATAATGTCCTTTTATTATCCCTGTGCTGTTGCTGTTAGGTGATGGAACGTATTACCTACTGCTTGTTTTCAGTCCCCCAGAACTTTCTGAATATTTAACCTTTCAGACTGGAAGTTTGTGTCCAACTTCTTTGGAAACACTTTGTAGAAAATAGCTCAGCTGTTTCTGAGAAGCATGTGAAAAAGTGCACAAGTCACGCTGACCTTCATTTGAAGGGCCATTGATCTGAAGTGGAGGTGGTGTTCTAAAGTGGAAAGAAAACAGCCCCATTTGGTATATGAGTTATCTCAATGAGATGCTTTTTAAATGCACCTTCTAGTTATGTCTGCTAGATTAGGTACGAATTGTTGTCATTTTTGCCAAAATGCCAGAGCCGGAAGGTTCCACTGAATGCGTTGACCTCTTTGTGCTTCTTGTGCTTGAAGGTGACTTTGGTTCAGCGACTGCTGCCTTCAGTTCTTTTCACAAAACTGCATCTTTGGCTCAGATGGACGTCACACCTCGCATTTTAAAGGATGGAATGGCTATTTCTCTCTCCTTTAAAGCTCGATGCTAAATTGTATAAACATTCCCTGTATTTAACCCCTTAATATTTTACCCAATTTATAACTTTAACTTTAATTTTAAGAGTTAGACGTATTTTAGGCAATGAGGATTTTATTTTTTAAAGATTCTTAAAATAGGGAATTTGACATGCTTCTGAAGAGGTAGTTTCTCTGGAAAAGAAATTAGTTACATATTTACATCCACAATTTGAGTCACTGACTCTGGAAACCTAAATATGTATGACTGCAGATGCAGTCAGTTCCCAGTTTGGGTAGAGAAGGAGGGAAGACCATTATTTAATTCCCACTGTCCAAATGGAGAAAAAAAAAAAAAGATTCTTCATGATTCTTCTCCCCTCTCCAAATGCTCAAGCAGTCTGTCTGTCCCTCTGAAAGTCACATTTTACTTTTTGTAAGTGTATTAGCCAGCACTTTCACCAAAAGGAGTCAAATGCTCAGATCAATTTCTTGAATGAAAATTATTTTATTTGGCATCTTTACTGATAGAATAAGGAAATATTTTAGAAAAAGAGGCTAGTGATGAAATTGAAGCTGAATCCAGCTTGTATCCACTTCTTAACGTCCAGCCTTGAGTGCCAACTATAAGACTTGCTGTCCCCTTTTGAGTGAACAGTTTATTCACTTTTTATAACTAGTGCACAATTAATGTATAAGGCTGTAACCTCTGTCATTTTATTCTATGAACCATTTCCTTTCTCATAATATCTTCAGTGCTAAGAAAATTTGAAACATGATTCAGCTTACAATATTTGGGGGAAAAAAAGAAAATAAAATAATTTTCAACAATTTACTTTGTCAAAGTATTAATTTCCTTCAAGTCACATATAACTGTTCCAAGGAAGCCCTTCCTCAAGTACTTCATTACTATGCAAATTATGATAAGCTTTTTCTATGCAGCTTAGTTCTATCATTGTTATTTACATAGATTCCACAAGTATTCTAAGCACTTTAAAACAAGTTTAAAAGATACTTTTTTAATCAAAACTGTTTCTATTACAATCTTAGATACAGCACATAAGTAGTAAGGACAAGCCCTACAGCAGTAAACCTGTATCTGTGTAGTCTATCTACATGTCAAGATGATTTCAGTAATTGATGTTTCTTCAGAAAACATATAAGTTACAACTTTTAAAAACACATTAAGTATTTTCATTCTGTTGCTAGATGCATGTACCCAGTATGCATTACATGAGTGGCATAGCTGGTGAAATAGCTAAGAGTGGAAGAAGTTAGAGGGATTTGTAAATGTGGGGGATGTGTAAGTAGTTAAAAATAAGGTCAGACAGTGTGCACTGGGGAGCATGTGAGGAATTCCCCTCTGACAAACTCTTCTTTAAATCTGTCGTTACAGTGGATGGACACTATATTACAGAATTGCATTTGTAAAGCAAAGAAGCTGCCTTAACCTAGGTAAAAACAAAATTTCAATTGTGTCCTTGTGTTCGAAGTAGAAAAAAACCAGTATGTATGGTCAGATTTGTTGGCATTGAAAAGACATTTGATACCTTTAGCTTTTACAGTATTTCCATGATACATATACTAAAGCTCATTTCATTTGTAGCCGCATAGAGTGATAACTTCTTTAGTTTGAAATAAATACATGAACAGATTAAAAAAACCTGAACAAAACCCATTCCAAGTTAATTGATTTGTGTGTATGTTTCTTTTTTACCTTGACAGAAGTAGCACACATCACACATGCTCATATCTTACATTTACAACTGCACGCACCTTGTTTTTCATATCATTTTCCTTCCAATGTCACTGAAAGATCTTACTAGTGACATATCTTCATATTCTTGATTAAACCCATTATTAACTGGTCTGGATGGCTGGTCATAATTCCATTCACTTGGCAGGGTAGCACTGCTACCTGAATTTCTTGACTCATTCTTGCACTTTTTACAGCACTGGTGAATCTGTTGCAATATTCCACAAAATATGTTGTTAAGCAGTAAAAATGTTTCCATCAGATACCCCATCTTTTTAGAGAACATATTCCCAACTTTACTGAGATAGCAACCCAGTGTTTGTTTTCAGTTGTTTCTGACGTTGTTATGCACAGCACAGTCAAAACAAAACATGAAAATACTAATTTTAACTACACCTTCATGAACTGACAGATTATTCACTATTATTATTAATAAATGTTAGTAGTATGTTAGCTAAGATACTAATACCTAAGTAGTTATTGGTTTACAGCTTATCTGGTTCTAACTTAATAAACAAATGGAATATGGTCAGATGTGGACCATTATGATACAACAGAACAATTATGGTATGTTTTGGTTTAAAGTAAGAGTGAGAACTAATATTAAACAGTGTTAAATTAATTTATTTCAGTGAATTATCATCTTATATGCTGAATTCTAAGCCTTTACGGGTCATTTCATGTTGTACTCAAGAAATAGGCAGAAAGTACGCCTGACTGTATACCAGTGATTTCATTTAATACTTCTCCAATTCCCAATACTATCGTTGAAGATGCATGTATACTGTTACCTTAGAAAAAATAGAGCATGGGAATGGGGGGGAGAGACATTCTCAATCATTCTTTATTCTTACGTAGCATAAACAGTTTTTTTGGAGAGTGGATGAGGTGGGTGTCTTCTTTTGGGGAGAATCCCCAAGTGACAGCTGTAATGGCTTCTCCATAAAACGGACCCAGTTGTCACGCAGCTGTCATTGGGATAGCACAGTGCTGTGCCCTAGGCTGGATTTGGAAGCACAGGAAAAGTTTGGCAGAAGTAAGAAGCAAGGGAACAGTTGAGAGGACTTTAGACTCAGAAGAGGCGGGTCAGACCTCTTCTTGAGGTTAACAGCTCCGTACAGAAGCTCCCTGAAGGACTTAACCAGTCGTGACACACTGTATTTAAGCAGTGGCCTGAAAGGGCCAAAGGGCCTTTGAGTCTTCTAGTCCCTCTTAAAAAAATAAGTAAATAAAATAAATATTTCCCTTCCCTCTCAAATACTGCCGTCATTAGTTTACACTCTGATTTTGACACAATGTTCATTTTCATGACGGGAAGCATTTGTCATTTAGTAACGAAATGACCTTTAAGAAGTTTTCAATGTCCTAACTTTTAAAATTTCAGCCTCGGCCTTTTTAGTCTGTGTGGTGGGTTGACCCTGGCCAGCAGCTGAGAACCGGCAGAGCTTCTCGCTCGCTCGCTCCTCCCTCACCGGTGGCACGGGGCAGAGAACAGGAAGAACAAAAGCAAAAAACCTCAGGGGTCAAGATAAAGATAATTTAGCAGGTGAAGGAAAGAAGAAAATAAAAAAAGAAACCCAACAAAACAACAAGTGATGCAGAGGAAATCAGTCACGGCTTCCATCCAGCGGACCAATGCCCAGCCAGTCTCTGAGCAACGGTCGCCTCGGAAGCAAAAAAACCCCTTTCATCTTCTTCTCCTACCCCAGCTTTTGTCGCTACGCATGACGTTCTGTGGTCTGGGATATCCCTTGGTCAGCTGGGGTCAGCTGTCCTGGCTGTGCCCCCTCCCAGCCTCTCGCCCACCCCCAGCCTGCTCGCTGGGCGGCAGAGCGAGAAAAAGAGAAAGCCCTGACGCCGTTCAGGCACTGCTCTGCCAAAACGCTCTTGTGTTATCAACGCTGTTTTAACCACAAATCCGAAACAAGGTACCGTACGGGCTGCTGCGAAGAAAGCTAAGCTCCATCCCAGCCAGACCCAGCAGAGTTTGTTACTGCTTGATAGTTGTGCTCACAGTGACTCATTTTAGGAGAGTCTAGGTTGGCTCACTTCGTCTATTCAGACGTGAAACAGCTTTTGGCAGGCTGCTGCTGCTATTGTATTTTAGCAAGGTTTGACTGTTTACCCTGTCTCTCTCTGGCATGAGTCTACTGTCTCCCCGAATTCACGTACCTTGTCTTCTACTGCCTGAACTGTGTGAACATTTCTGGTTTTGATGTGGCTTTGAGGTAACCGTACTTAACAACTGGCTGTTGAAGAAAACAAACCCCAAACCTTACTTGACCTAGAAGGGCAATCGGATACTGTAAATGTCTCTGTAAGTCTTGTAACTTATGTCACTAGTGCTGAGTCTAATATAATCATGCAGTTCTTGGCTGTGTGGCAGTATCAGCAGATGCCACCATGCCAGGTTCAGGGACACTTCAGTCGTCCCTTTAAACTACAGAAGCTGAGAGGACAAGGTGAAGGAAATCCTGCCTTTCAACCTGGACTTGGCTACCTGAAAGATCAGTCTTTCTGGAGTTAAAATAGCCACTGTTTTAAAACCACCTTGAGTCCTCAAGAGCTAAGTTTTCTTCCTCGAAGCCTGTTAAGTTTGGTACTTATTCCCTCTTGATCCGATTTAACTGCGTTTATTAACTATTAAGGGAGTCTGCAATACTGGGACTCTACAAAATTGAGGTGAGATGTTGGTGAAGCACAAAGAATTTTTTAGGTCTCCTATAAATGATAATCTTTGAACTACACTTGCAAGTAAGGACCTTGGAAATGTAACTACAGCACGTTGTACTATTGAGAGTTAGGCACGAGTGTAACGCCATCCATGCCTTCAAAGAGTATGATGCTCATTTGCATCGTTATGGCACAGCTCAGATTTCTTCAGCTCATGTTTATTTCCTTCCAAATCGTTTCATTTACATAAAGGATATTCCTAAGTAGGATCAAAGTAGACCTATTCATTAATAGCTGACTTTTTAGGTTTTGGTTCCATAAAAATTAATTTATTAAAATTATTAGGAAGTTTTTCCTGAAGCAAGGAACAGAGCCACAGCTAGGAAAGATGGGAGAATTTTTAAAATATCATGGGAAGCATAAGAACTCACCTTGGGCTTAGACAATTTTGTATCCAAAAAAATGTTTTCTTATTGTCTTGCAAAATATTTTCAAGTATTCAAGTTGCCAGGGTGCTGCACTGCTGGCCAAGTAAATGTCAGGCAGTGGCCCATACTGACTAGTGGGTGGGAATGGGCATAAAACCCTGGCATGACTGGTTGGTTGGTCAGAACATGAGTAAGACAAAAGATGAGCAGACATTGATGTGTGTCCAGGGGAGCTCATGAAATTAGGAGCTGGAGCCCAGAAGCATGGAGGGAACAGGATGTGTTTCAAACTGCTAATCATTTAGGCAATTTTTGTCTCATTCTTTTTTGTTTCCAGGTAAAATTAACAAGATCAGCCAGCAACACAGAAAATAGCTTCCCAGTTGTCAGCAAGCTCAGAAAAAAAACAGATATAATTTCTCTATATGTCACAGATTCATTTTTTTTCATGGCCATGCCCTGAAAACATTCATAGACAGGGGTTATACCTCTAATGCTTTAGTTAACAGAAAACAGAGTGACTTTTTACTTTGCTACAGGTGCATATTCAGGCTAATCTGCTTATCATTTCTTTCTGTCAGAAGATGCTACCCATCTTTAGGTTTGTAGAATTTATTTCTGAAGTTATTACTTACACCAAAAGCTATGATAACTGTGGTGACAAAGATGGTGTATCCAAGAAGAAGGAGCCAACCCCACCAGGTTTTTTCTGATCTTATACAGTCTTGGCATTTGAAATCTGAAACAGAGAGAAAGAAAAGTAAGTATTTGAAAAAAGAAAATAAAGTTGCTTTTCTGGTAAGATACCATTTGAAGGATTAGTGAGGATTGACCAGGCAGCACAGTTATCTATTTTTATCACATTTTCTTTCATTGTTTTTTCAGGCTAAAAAGTTAAGCTTCTCGTGAGAGAACTGTTATCTTCTTTTTACTTCAGACATGAGATTTTTGAACCTGTTGTAAGCTACTTATGAAATGGATAGTAAGCAAAATTCTCAGTTTACTGAAAGTGGCGTACCCGAAAACATCTTTATTATCTAGCACATGCTTAGGTAATGATGAAAAAGCCAACTGAAATGACAGTTATCTTACTAAGTCTCAGACAACTTTTTCTTCCTTTTTTTCTTTAAACTCAACCAAACCAAACTTATGGTGCAATAGTCAAAAGCATTTCATGGACTGCTTTCATTTTTTATGGACTCAGAAGAATTGCATTGGACAATTGTTAAACATAATGTGAAATTTAGAATTAGAGAGATGCTTTGCAACATTTAGCATTTGCTAGCCAGATTTGTCTGGAAAGTCTACATGGAGAAAACTTCGCTCATCTAAAATAGTGTATTCTCTCGGTCACTGAGGTCCCATCCCCAGCAGGATTACAGAAACTGGATTCATAATTTGAGGATAGGGGAAGAGTTAGAAGGCGTTGAAAATGATTTTACAATCAAACAGAAAGAATTTTCACTCCCACATATCCCACTTTCATGTACACGCTTTCTAAAAACCCTCACACTGCTGTGTGTGAATTTACTATTCATTTTTCAGTAACTGGAAGAGGAAGCACGAACTACGTGTTTCAAAAGAGACCATTGGCATGTAAAGAGTGAATAAAATTATAAAAGATAATGAAAGATTGTCGGGGATTTGGTTTTTTGGTTTGTTTGTTTTGGTATGGAGTAAAGCAAAGAGCCAGCAAAAGTTTGTGGAGAATATTCAGAAAAAGTATTTTTATATATACATATATATATAAAATTTGATTAATGCTATATATGTAAATGCATAAAATATTTAGAATATATAAGATACAGACTCGGCGTTCTACTGCACAGTGAACTGGTTTAGACCCAAAGTCTCTGTCCCCGAGAAGTCTGTCTGTCCAGCTGTACGAATAGCTCAAACAAAAGACATGCCTTCCCTCCCCTACTCATACGACTGCAGACCCAGTTTTTTCCCACCCTTCTTCTGGCAGAGGCGAGTGGTGGGAGAGAAGACAGTAAGGCTGAAGGAAGATTTAATTCACCTTACAGACATCAAACCCGTTTCTGTCACTCCTGAACGCTCCTTACCGTGCACGGTCAGCCTGGTGCCGTTTCCACATTTGCCCTGGATTTTGTGTGTTAGCGTCACATCACAGAAATAGGAGTTACTGGCATTCTCATCAACATTGCTCAGTTTTAAGATGGAGAATCCCCTGAGGGTGTTCTTTGTAATGTGCACCTGAGGTCTTCCCACGCTGGGGCTGGACTGGAGGCTCTGCTGGTTGTGGCAGTTGGGGCCTCTCCTCCAGTACACGACTGGTTCCTCGTTCTCCTTGCTGGGGTACTCGAACACACACAGCATCCACACCGTGGAGTTAAGGAGCACGCTGGCATCTTCAGGGTACTGCAGGACCGAAAGCTCCGGGCCACTGCTGGCTGGAAGGTGTAAATAAAGTACATGTAAGTAAACAGAGGTATGCTCTCTTGGGAAGGGTTGTCTTGGCCAGCTGAATACGCGGGCGCAGCCAATACCTCGATGTACAGAAAGCCACAGCTATAGGCACGTATAGGGAAAGGTGCGCTCGAGTGAGGCAAACAACAGTTTTGCTACAGCCTTCCGAGAAACCAATGCTGCAGTCAGCGTTCAAAACAGAGTTAGGAAGATAGTCATTAACTTTGCCTAAAGATCACGTATCAAATAAATTACATGTAGGTTGTAAGAACTGCAGGTGCAGGAGTTGCAAACAGTAGGAGTTGCAAACAGAGCAGAGGACTAGATTAAATTTGTGTACAGTTCCTACTATTTGTAAACTTTTGGGATGCCTTCATAACAAAGCTTTGCTCTGGGAAATTTCAGACAATCTTTCAAATTTGCAAAAAGTTCTAGAAAAAATACACATACTTTTACAAACTCAAAATGTTGTTCTGCAAGTGTCTGCACTCCACCTAAATATTGTATTACCTATGCACACAATAGTTTCTGGCTCAAATTTTATTGTCTCTGTAAAATTTTGTCAGATCGTTATTTACACAATTAATAATGACTTGATAATCATTGGGCATATTAAAGTTTGTATGAAAATGAAGGATGACACTAAAACTCATTTTGGCAACAGTTTACTGAAAAAGCTCTGAAAATACGTTTATTCTGATCAACGTGCAAAACTGAAATGCTTTTTTCACAATTGCTGTGTATGTGCATATAGTATTTTTAATGAAGCAGTTTTACCAGGAAATACATATTGCCAATAGCACAGATACAATTTACAGTATGAAATAGTTATGTCATTATTAAACTAATGAGAAGATGTGAAAAGTCTATTTCCATGCTGTGAATTTGAAGGAAATCTGGGGAAAAATGGCTGTTTCAATTGTTCTAGAGGTTAATATCACAAAAAAAGCCAGGATTATGTTAAAATTATATTAGACCAAAGGAGACTAAAGATCATTATTACATTCATTAAAAGTAATGTTAATGCTCTGTTAATTTTATCCTATTATTTCAATACTTCATTATTTAAATATTTGCAGGCCCTTTGTTATGGGCAGGAATACTGGAGAACAAGGAAACACAATTACAGCTAAACAGGGTAAAAAATAAAATGAAATAAACCCAACAGTAATGAATACTTTAGGAAAAAAGAAGTTCTATGCTTGTAGTAAACTAAATATAAGGATTGTTCAGGTTTGCTCAGACTCACTGCTTGGAATATTTTCTATGCAATCTCAACAATCTTCAGCTTCCATATTTTTTCAGCTTTGGTAGTCCTGACATCACATTCCCAAGTCTTCAGCTATTTTTTTCATTTTTCAAGTTAAGCCTTATATGGATACTATGTGCACATAAAATAACTGTATACAGTTAATGCAGAAAGATGATGAATCCATAGACGGATATTTTGAGAGAAAATTCTTGCACATAAACAGGCAGCAATGAGCAAAATGACTGGGAACGTGCCTGAAGTAAATCTATTACTGTGCTTTGAACAGCTAAAAGGAAAAAAAAACCCACCAAACCCCACTGTGAACAAGACAATACACCTCAAGAAGCAAATCTGATATTAACTGCAAAAGATCCAGAGGCTAAAGTGATAATGCAGTTAGACATTCCCTCTTCCAGAGGCAATCACTAACCAGTCTAAGAGTTGGCAGGCTGCGATGTCCACATTTCCTCCTGCACCACAGGCACGATGGCATGAGCCAAATTCTGGAGACCACTGAAGTGCACTTCACTTAGGCAATCCTCAACTGGTGAATAGTTAAAAGGGGCTTTTCCAGGCAGCATAGTGATGAACTCTTACAATTTCTTCTGAATAACAGAACGATCCCCCACTTGACACCCGTTTCAGGTCTCATCTCACTCTTTACCACCCTACATGACTCAACTTTATGTGCATTTGAGTTTTGAAATTTCAACTAATAAATCACCTGAGATTATTCTACTTTAAGCTCAGTTATTTACACTTTAAACATCCACATTTAAACACCTAGACTTAAGTGTACTCTCCCTTTGTAGTCAATAAATGGAAATTGCAACTTAAAGGCAGGATTAATTTCATCCTACAATAAAGGTTGAAGCAGATCAAATGTTGGGGTTTTTTTTAAACTATAAAAGCACCTCTTTCTCACATAGAGTAATGAGTTCAGATAAAGACATTAAAAATTGTGTGAAATGAATCTTTTCCTTTCCATCTGAGGACATAAAACTAGATTTCCGTCACAAATGTTCTTGTATTTATGGAATTGCTTTCAAATGAAACAGAGTTTGTCTTTTAAGTTTTACATCTGCGTTTTTATACAGAGTATAAAAAAATTGGAAAGTCATTACTAAAAGCAGACAAAACTTGCTTTTAAAAATATAAGAACAAATCAACAAGATGTTTTAAAACAGCTAGTTACTCCTATATTTATGTAGTCATTCATTTTAGACTTTTGAACTTATATACTAAGAAATGTATGTTCAGAAATGACTGGGCTGTATTTGAAAGAGATTCCTGAAAGCTAACATGAAACATGTTTAAAAATTGAAATAATCCAGAGGAGTTTCTGAAGTCACATCTTTCATTTGGGTGAAAATAAATATCTCAAAAAAAAAATCAGTACATCACATTGATAGCAATATTTCACTACCCACAGAGAACCAGTCTCACCTCAGTCAATGATGGAGAGGTAGCTAACTTTGTGAAGAGAAACAGATGCTCTTATCTGAAATATCTTTTGCATTTTCATCAGGCTATAAAAACATTAGTCCCAAATAACTTTTATGTTTTTTTTTTTCTTTTAAGTTTGTTGGTGTAAGTGAATACATACACTTTTAAAAGTACTCCAAGACCCGGTTTTATAAAAAAAACTGTTGGCCAGTTGACCTATATATAAAAATGTCAGTATAGATTCCTAATATGCAAAAATGAACATATATTTTTTCTCTATTTTCATTCAGATGTAATTTTAATTTTGTGTCATTCAGATCTAATTTTGATTTTTATCTACTCCTTTAAGTACTTTTATATTTCTTTCTCATTTTTGCTTTCCTCCATAAAACAGCAGCTCAAAGACTTTACAAAATAAAACTGAGCAACTGACACTTTCATCCTTGATTAAAAATTAGCAGTGCCTTCCTTGATCAGTTAGGGTTTGGAGAATTCCAGGGTAAAGTTAAAAAAGCAACATCCCCCCCCCCAAAACCCCAACAACAACCAAAACCCCTACTTACCTGCAAAGTGAGCAAAGCAAGATATCGTAATTAATGTACCAAGCTGCATCGTTTTCTTGGGCTTGCTAATGCACAAGTTTTAAAACCTCATCCAAGACTACTGATACGACAACTTTGAGCAGGTAGTTGAAAAGCAAATTAAAGCTGTCCTAAAAACATGTTTTTAAACTTGTTTCTAAGGGGAGGTTCTTGTGGTTTCATTCACTGTAACTATTTCCCTTTCTACCATCGCACATCCTGGACACTGCAACGTATTAGCTTCTAATATCATAGTTTCAAATTGAACTCCACTGGGACTATTTTTCCATTCTGAGCATTTTCTTCAGATGACTAGGTGGAGGATCAGTTTCGTGTGGCAAATTTACTCAAAGCTGCCCATCTGAAAAAAAAAACCAAAAAACCAACACCCAAAAAACCAAGATTGGGAGCAGTGGTTACGATGTAACACAACAAAGTTTGCAATAGACACCAAATCTGATGCTCTTGCTCAAAGTCCCGTTGACACCTTAAAGACCACATAGGTGTAGATGACTTTGCTTTATCTAGTATTCGTCCAATTAGACAAATCAAATATACCACAGGAATGGTTCAGAGGAAACATTTCTTTTTGCTGAAATGATGCTGAATGTCTAATTATCATCCTGCAGTCCAGGATACATGAACATTAGCTGCCAAATACTACAACATGGCAAAAAGGGCAATGTAGTTACCCTCCTAATACATAACTTCTGAATTTACAGGAGCCCATTAGAATAGCTAATGTCCTTGTAGCCCCTCGTATAGATTATTGCATTTCATCCAGCAAAGTTACTGCTGGGTTTAACTAAAACTTGTGGTCATCCAGCTACACTGCCTACAGATTTGAATGTCTGGGTTTGACTAAAAGGTAACTTCCATGGATATATCCAGTTTTGATCTGAAGGCTTTGAGAGATAGTCAACCAACTGAATGATTAGCTGCTGCAATGACTAATCACTGTCACTGTGAAAGGCTGTGCCTTCATTTGTATTCTGAGCTGTCTTCAGCTTCTTATCACTGAAACAGCTTTGATATCTCTTCTGGAGCCCTTTACTACCTCCTTTTTTTTTTTTTTTAAGATGATACTTATATATTATATAGGATAATGTCCTGATATTCTTTAAAAAAACAAACAAACCAAAATGCATGCACATCTCCTGCTGTAAGACATCTCCATCCTGGAATAAAGTATCTGATTCTCTTTCTTGTGACTGGTATGCTTTAAAGCTGAACTTCACGGTTAAAATCAAATTCCTCCTCTTCTGCCCCTCTATCTTGTTTACAGATGCAAGAATATTCCTCCACAGAGTCCTACTGGGAGGTCACTGTCAGCTGATTTTCTTCTTGAAATGTTAGGCATCTTTTCAGAGTCACTGCTTTCTAAAGGGGTACAGGTATATCACACATTCCTTACACAGCATTAAGGCTACAACCAAACCCTCCAACTTACCAGTAGACACTATTTAATGACAACTCCTCAGTGATAATTTTAGAGATATTTGTTAAACTGATATTAAATCACTGGTTGTATACTCTAATGATTTTAATTATTTACACTTATGTGTTAAAGAATTCCATTCTCTTAATTCACATTCATTGAAAGGTACATCTCAGAAAACAACCCATTTGTGTTACCTCGTTTTGTTATCAGCAGATAAACAGATGTATTTCATTATTTTTATCAACATCTGAATATAAGAAAATCTAATTGGATATTTCTTATTGATCACATCTGATACTAATCAGGTTGAAGAGAGAAAAAAAGTACCAAACTCTCTGAATTTCCTGTTACTAGATAGTAACTCCTCAGATAACACTCTATTTTTATCTATAACATTTTGAACAACAGTGATAAAAGCCCTTTAAGATACTGACTTGAATAAGAAATTACTGATTCAGAGAAAACTGATCAAAGACAAGCATAAGTAATTTAATACAGCTAGTCTGGGATTCATGTGTGCATTCAAGCAGCTATTCAGTATCAGAAACAACAGGGTGTTTTGTTTTTTTCCTCAAAATTAATTTAATTAATCAGATAGCAATAGAGTTATTCTACACTCTCAGTGTTTTTCTCAGTATCTTGATCCAATAAATTTGGGCCAGCTAAAGTTTAACCTGGTTTTAATACCATGTGATTACAATAGTGCTGAACTATACTACTAAGTAGAATTTCAGGCTGTAAATAAGCATTGGTTCAGTGGCTGAGTATTCAGCAAACAGAAAGGCTTGCCTACAGTTGTGACTAACTAAGTCATTAAAAATTGCCTTTTTAATTGCCTTGAAGTTTGTGTTACTCTTATACAAGGCAAAAAGTATATATTTTCTTTCTAAAATACTAGAGAAAATTGCTAATGAGCTGAAATCCTGCAAGAGCCTTGAGTTTCAGCTAACCAAAAGATTTACGTTCATACTTAATGATAAGCATGTGCTTAAGTCTTTTTCTATTCATTAAAGATGTTTGAGAAGAAAGTATGTCCCACAGGCGTGATGTGCATGTGGCATAAGCGCTTTCATGAAGTGAAATCAGATGACTTTTGTACTTAGCTACATGACTGAAACTTGTGGCCAAGAAAACAACGAAAGATTTGAACTAATGAAGAGTTTAAATAAGATGAAATCTAAAAATGCTCTTTTATGGCATAGAATAGGAACTACTCTATTGCATAAAAAGTGCTTTCACTCTAGCACTGGAGCGATATTAATCTTTAAATATTTTATATTCTTCCTGTGCATAAAATGGCTGACAGAGAAGAATTTTAAGGTTTGAGACTTAAGACAAGTTAAGAATTGGACAATGACCTTCTAAATCTTAAAAAGAAGTGCATAACTTTGAGATACCTCAGGATTAGGGGATAAATGTGTAGATCTATTTCAGGACCATCTCATGGTGATGAAAATAAGAATCAGCTCTATGAAAATATTAGAGAGTTACCAACACATAACTACTATCACAGTTAGATTTTCTGTCAGTCCTGAGTGGTTTCTCATTACCAGCTTGTGCTGGTTTGGGCTGGGGTAGAGTTAGTTTTCTTCATAGTAGCTAGTAGGAGGCGCTGTTTTGGATTTGTGCTGGAAACAGTGTTGATAACACGGGGACGTTTTCATTGCTGCTGAGCAGTGCTCACCCAGAGCCAAGGGCTTTTCTGCTTCTCCCCCCACCCTACCAGCGAGCAGGCTGGGGGGGCACAAGGAGTTGGGAGGGGACACAGCCGGGACAGCTGACCCCAGCTGACCCAAGGGATAGTCCAGACCATAGGACGTCACGATCAGCAGATAGAGCTGGGGGAAGAAGGAAGGGGGAACATTTGGAGCGATGGCATTTGTCTTCCCAAGTCACTGTTAGGGGTGCTGGAGCCCTGCTGTCCTGGAGATGGCTGAACACCTGCCTGCCCGTGGGAAGCAGGGAATGAATTCCTTGGTTTGCTTTGTTTGCACACACAGCTTTTGCTTTCCCTATTAAACTGTCTTTATCTCAACCCACGAGTTTTCTCACTTTTACCCTTCCGATTCTCTCCCCCATCCCACTGTGAGGGAGGTGAGTGAGCGGCTGCGTGGTGCTCGGTTGCTGGCTGGGGTTAAACCACAACACAACTTCAACTATAATTTCAGCAAATTTAGAAACATCAGTCTGATTACCTGAAAAGTATCTTTTTAATTTTCTGATGAAATACGGATTAGATACAGGACTATAACAATGACAATACATAGTAAAAAGGCCTTGATTCCAGCTGATTATTGTCATTCCATAGGACTGGAGAACAAGATGGATGGATTTAATGAATAGGCTGTAGCTCCTCTGTTAGCAGCATTATTTTCCACTATGCTAAGACTTATGTGAGTGGTGAGAATTAAGAGTGTAACTGAATGGCTGCCTCACTGCTCTGTGGTTGCAACCTGGAGGAGAGGCACAGTTAGGTAATGTCTAAATGAAAAATAAATACACGTTTTGTTTTGAAAAGGTATAATGGTGTCACCAAGGGATAAGAAAATAAATTTTGTGCCAATTTCCAACTGAAGTAATGAAAAAGGATAACAAGACATGAGGGAAGAACCAAACAATCTCAGACAGTAATATCTCTTCAACAATCCTTATTTGGAGGTATTTGTCTGTGAGAAGCAATCAAACATTTTATGAGGTCTGTAAAACTGGAGGTGAATGTGACTGTGTGAAATAAAACAGTACCTTGTAGTTTGACAACTACCCCAAAATAGCTACTTTACAATACAGAACAGCTTAAAGTAAGCATCTCCTTAGCATACCTTAGACAAGTAGCATAACTTGGATTCAGTTTATTGTTTAGGTTTATTCATCATAAATTTAGAGTCCAACAAAGCAGGCAAAAAATAAAAAAGCTTCCTAATGGCAAAGAACAGCAGACCTCTGGAACAGCTTCTCTGGGAAGGCTGGAGACCTTTGGGAAAGATGAGACAAGCATGTGTCAAGAATGACCCCGATGTAGTGGATCCTGCACTGGCCAATGATGGAGGATGTGATTTGTTGCTGACTAGTGCATATGGCCTCAGGATTTCTCTGTGTTTTCTAATCAGATATACAAGGTTTGAGAGGGCTACCGCGATAGCACAGACTGAGAGAACCTACTTGACCTCCAAAAGCTGCTTTATGACCAGGGGCTGTTCCTGAAAACTTCAGAGAAAAATCTGCATGTTCCCCAGATAAGGCAAAGTATGTAAACTCCTGCTGGGTGTCGCCATAACAATGCATTGTCTAGCCTAGTAGAAAGTTAAAGGCACTATAGGACCCTTTCTAATGATATCCAGAACAAAATAGGAGTAAAAATGAAATTCAAAAGGGAAAAGCAAATACTTTAATGGTACCCTACGTTCACAATTAGACGAGAAGCTGGGTGAAATCACAGATGAAATACGGGAAGACCATGTAGTCTCATTTGACCAAATTTACAAGCTTGGTTTAATGATTTAACAGTTCCTAATTCTTATAGCCAAGAGAAGAAATTCTATCAATACCAGAACATTTACCATGTGTATACATCTCTTTACTAACCACTATAAATTAAAAGTGCCATTAATCATTTGAAATCTGGAGACCAAATTTATGCAGTGTTCCTTTCAATAAGCAGGTATAGACAGAAGTGCCAACAGCACATGTCAGTAGTAGATCTGCAGCTTGAAAATTGGAGTTAGAGCAAATCGTTTATGAAATCAGCTGATTTCAGACCCCAGGATTGTTGTTTGTTACTAATAAATGAAAAACTAATTACTGTTTAAATGAAGATCATTGGAGGAAAATAGTTTGATTGGATTTAAAAAATAAATGTTATGCAATTAAGAAAGCTGTCTGTTAATGAACATTACTGGGTGGCTTCTGGTTTGATCAGAATAGTTGGAGATCAGGAATATGAGACTTTCCACACAGAGGAATCTGGAACCTGCTAGCAGTTCATTGCTCTCCGTGAACACATCCACAGGCAGAGCTGGTTTTTCCTCTGTGATTAAGCACAGCTTCCACTTGCTGGAGGTTTCTTCCATGTTCTCTGAGTAGGTGTGGAATAAGCCTGAGACTAAAACACCTGCATTTAGCTATCGACCTGTGTAAGGAGTGTTTGAGCTGCCAAAATAGTCAGTGGAGGTGCAGTCAGTACATGCAGCGGAGTCTATGAGACATTTCAGCTGACCAGCTGATGGAAGTCTACAGTATATGGAGATGACTTATTCTTCCTGGGGGTTCTTTTCTTGAATCCAGTGCGGAAAGATCCAAAATAGTAGTTAAATCCTTAACAAACAACCCAAGCAGGCTAGTGGCACTAATTTCTAGCAGGCTCCATGAATCAAAATATTTCTGCCCAAACCAATATAGCGGTTCAACATTCTGATCCTGGAGATACCCAAAAGGGATAATTCCATAGTTTCACTAATCATATATGATCCTCTGAGATGTCATATATAGACCCACCCCAATCCTTCACACATGCTCAGAGCATTCTTAATGTACATGGTCAGCTCTGAACTGTCTCAAAAATGCTGTAATGAACATACTTTTTCCTGACATTGTACAGCACTTGTATAAGAAATGGAAAGCTGCAGTCCTTCCTCAGCTTATCAAGGTGAAATTTTGCATTTCACAAAGCACCAGAATGCAGTACAAATCAAGGTATTATGGAGTCAAAACACCCTTCGTTTTTCTTTCTCCATCCCCATTCCCTTCGCTCTCTTCTGCATTGAAGATGGAGACCACATTGACGGTGGCCCTCTGACCTGGAAGTATTATTTACCCTGTTAAATTGAGGAAATTTTGCTGCAGTGCTTTTCACTGTCTGCTGCTGTACCATAGAAGGGAAGCAGTTTATCAAATAAGCAGAAACCAAGCTATTTTGGTCTTTATAGATCAATATCAAACCTTTAAAATCCATGCAGAGATCTGAAGGCAGCGAGTGCAAAGCACAAAATTGTCATTTTATATATTCCCACTGATAAATCAATTCAATAAAGAAGCCACAGATTTTTATATTGGCTTTGGTTTCTAAGCTGGCTTGAGGTGTAACTACATTTAGGGTGCCCTCCAGTAAGACAGTCTCAAAACTGTAAACACAAGAGTCACAATAAGCCAATGAGAATATCTCTTTAGATAGGAGTTATCATATTCAGGCAGTAGGACGTTATCACACAGAAAACAAAACAGAAGAAGAAGAAAAAGAAAATTACCTGCTTGCGCATCTTGTTTGCACAATGATGATATAACTGTGGTGTAAACTGATGTTACAGTGGGCTGAAAATCTCACTGCTTGACTGTAAAAAAACTGGCAACCATGCACTCCCAGAGAAATATTCACTTTGCTTTATGTTTTGAATCATCTACCCTACCAATTACATTATGAATTTATCTGGACTGAGCTTCAGCTGCCCAGCTCTTGCCTTTTCATTGGTTAAGAGTGCGATAGCCAATTTAAGAGTCTCTTGGTCTCCTGAATGCTACCACCCCAGTGAAAACTCTGGAGTAGATGCTCCCACAATTCACAGTCCTGCTGGCCAGAGAAAAGACTAAGCCAGGTATAAGACAACCCTTACATGAGATACAAAAGAATTTTTTATCAGAACTACCCTTTGAACCCTCCAACAGAAAAGATGAAACCTTTTCAAGAGTAGCGCTGTTCACTGCCAAGTCAACAGGTCTTTGTGCTTTCTCACATCAAAAGTAAGCAACACACGTATCAAGCCTAATGTAAATGTTCTTCATCTGTTGGCAGGAACAGTAAAACAAAGATGAAGTCTTTCTACACCGTACATCAGTTTCAACATGAGATCTATTCACTCTCTCTGGAGCAATTCCTTTGACAGAACATGATAATTTTCCCCTTTTAAGAAAGTATTAATTTCATTACCTAGCAACGAATAAGAATCTTACTTAATTTTTTTTTTTTTTTTTTTTTAGTTATCTTCACAAACAACTCGAGGTGCAGGATATAAGTCAGAAAGAGGGGAGGCAGAAGAAGGAAATATTAAAGGGAGTATGAAAAAGAGGAAGAGAACATCCTAAAGATACATGTAAAAACACTAAGTTATTTACATATCTTTAGATTAGTGGTCCCCAGCGCCCAGACAGAACGTTTCCTGTAAGACTCTTTGATATTTTTCACAGCTGCACAAATGAAATTACCTAATGAGGATCAGTTTACTGTATGAGATTGAAGGCTCCAATTCCTAACAATAATTTTGCAATCAATAATGAAAAACTAATTGTGAAGTTAATATTATTTTGATCCTGTATTGTGATTCATCTCTAAACCAGTAATCTAGATTGTCAGAAATGATCTGTTTGATGGAGGTCCAAAAATGTAATTCTAACATTTGAATAAATACCACATTTCTTCTTTGCCTGAGGCTCCTTGTAATTCATTGAGATTTCTTCTCCTTTCAGGGCTGTTGATCTGATGAAGAAAATATGCTTTATTTATTATAAGGAAATGAAGAAGAAAAATGGCTGGCTTTTGAGAAATTGGAGCTCCAGATTCTACTGTTAAAAAATGTGAAATGAGTTTTTAAAAAATTACTTGAATGAGTGCCCTCTGGGCACTGTATTTCCCTCAATGTAGAACTTCAGGTGCTGTCCAAATATCTGGAATGTGGAGCTCATGGCAGTAAATTTTTGCTAATTCCCTTGAGACTGATCCATAAATTGAAAAAAAAAAAAACAAAAACACCACACCACCAAAAACCCCACCTTGAATGATGGAGAAAAACTCGGGCCAGAATTAGATTATATTGGCAGGGTGATGTAAGGCAGCTTATATTATCACAGCCAGCCTTTGTCTTTTCCTTTAATAAATTTATCTAGTTTCCAGTGGTGGCAACCTTCCACCATTGTCCAGCATTGAATGACCTTCTAAGAGTAAGGACCTGAAAGCTAGGATGGCTTTTTCAAAAACCCAGCGTATTTGTTCTCAGCCAGTGAAAATCACAGGTGTTAATAATGAAGCAACTAAATTACTGTTTTCTATCCCTGTGGAGAAGCCAGCAGCAATCAGGGAAACAGATGGGCTAGCAAGAGTGATAATTCAGATTCTTATACACACATGAGATTAAACTGCAAAATAGTTGGTTCTTACGTTAATCAGCAAATGTTTTATATGTTACACTGTCAAACTGAAACAGTGAAAATGCTGTGTGTGTTAAACCACCAATAGTGACTGGAGAGATAAAACTTCCTCTTTTTAATTTGCTTACTTGTTTTTTTTTTCAAAGGCTAGAAGAAAACACAAGCCCCCTAATGCTTTCTACTGCTACGCTAGTGGTTTTTTTTTTTTCCTTTTAATTTTAAAACAGGAATTTAAAAAAATAAATACATAGAACATACTCCAAAGAGCAGTACTGTTAGAAGTGATACCATGAGATCCATAGGGAAGCATTTTTACTGGCCCATGATTGACTCAGAGTAAATGTTTAATATGTAATTAGGCTCAATATTGCAAATATCATGTAGTTACCTGAAGCGTACTAAAGGCAAAGTTTCAGAACATGAGTCAAAGAGAGAGCTTACAAAAATCCTTCTGAGCTTGCTGAGGTCCTAAATGACTGTTGAAAGCCAAGAGTCTTGCCTTGACTCTTCCATTTCTAACACTGCGTGGTCTTTCCAAACAAAATCTCTTTCTATGTAAGTGAATCCCCTGCAGATCCGAGAGCCACGTGGGCCGATGTGACTGAGTTCAGCAGAAGCACCCACCACAACTTTCATTCAGCAAAAGGGAAGTTGCTGCAAGCCGGAGATTTTAAGAGGCAGATGCTGGGAGGTCTGCAGTGGAACAGAGGGAGCGGGGCTCCAGGTTTCGGTCTCAAAGTGCTTTACTGTGACTGAAGATCTGGCCATACACAACTCCCTGTTCTGGCTAGCTGAAGCTAAATTTGGAACCACATGAACCGAGAAATGTTTTTCACTTAAAAAAAAAAATAATACTTAAAGCAAGGCGAAACAAAGTAATTTTCCATCTCAATAAATCTCACAGTGTTATTAACCATTCTGAACAGTATTTGTTGTTTGAAGCAAGGCCATCTTTAGAATGCCTGCAGGTGTCTACACTTATCAGACTGTATTGTGTGCTTCTGTCAATGGAACTAAACAAAAAGGAAACCAACACATTTCTGTTCATTCTCTCCTGTTTCCATCCACCAGAAAGCTGAAGGTCCAATTCTCTGTTATGTGATATTGTAGAGGAGGCAAACAGTTTCAGAGTCAGAGTTGATACAACTTTGGAGCCTTTGTGGCCAGCCACACTGTAGTCCTGAAGGGGTGAGCCTGAGAGGAAAACGTAATGATTCGGTTTTACATGTCTGTTGCGGAATCTCTTTGTTCTATCTGTGATGAGCACGCATACATTTTCCACCAGTAGAAAATCACTGACAGCAGCAGCCTTTCTCTTTGTGCTTCGGAAGCCAAAGCACAGATTCTTCTGAGGTTTGCAAATCCTGCTTTTGAAAAGGAAGTTTGGGCATTATTGACATTCTCCTCAACAGCATTTAATAATGGAAGGTGGCTGGCCAATTCAATGGCAATTAGGGTAATCATGTGAGGGATGATTAAGGAGGTTGGGAAAGATAAATGTAGACAACCTTTCACTTCTGTTCCCCTCCTCTTTTTCCCCTGTTTCAGTTCCATTTTGTACTTTGTATAAGATCATTGTGTCCTGTTTGAGGAGCCAACTGTGAGAAGAATAATGGAATTGCACATAGTTCTTTTATTCTGGTCTCTTACATAATTAGCTTTTTCATTATACTGATTTTTGAAAATTTAAACAAACCTAGTATTAAAGCCATGTAATTTCAATTTACGTTTTTAGGCATAACACATTATGTGGTTATTAAAATATGTCCAGTTCTGTCACCTGTACCATATTTAGATTACAGTAAGCACACTGCATTGCTTAGTTTGCTTTTATTTACCACATATATTGAACTAGATCTACAGGCATATACTAATTAAAACATCTAATTTTATTCTTGTTGTTTTAATCAGATCTATATTGTAGAAATGTGGATAATTATCTGTGGAAGATATATAGGGACATTTCATTATAAGGAAGTAACTAAGGAACAAATTGATACATAACCTTTACTAAACCATTTAAACTTTTGAGTCTCAATTTACCTTTTGTAAAGTTGGAGGAATAATTTTGTTTTCTATTTTCATTCTGTAGATTTCTAGGGTTTTCAGACCAGCAACTGCATCCTATTATTTACTAATACAATGTAAGAGAGAAAAACTTTTTACGTCTCTTGATGTGTTGTCTTTTTAGTGTTATGATGGCATCTGAAGATCATGGGTAGCCTCTACTGGAACAAAGTTGTACAGGTAGCCAAGGGAAAATAGCCTAAGTCTGCCTTTTCTCAAAAGGCCATACTCTAACAGACCTGACACTGTCATTAAGTCTGTTATCTTTTTAAAATTGGCAGTTTCTCCATTTCTTTTTTTGTGGGATGGGAGGAGACTGTTAAATTACCAAGTATAAGACTGGGAAGTTTAAAACTGTTCACATTACAGTTAACTTGTAATGTTTAAGCTCCCCAAAGAGCATTCCAGAGTGCTGCAGGGACTGTATTTAAGAAATGTCCATTTACTTAGAGTAGTAAAGAAGAAACAGTAAAAAAAATAGATATCCATGCTGCAAGATAGAGGACTGAAAGTAAGGGAAAAGGTCAGTACTTTTAGGAAGTTACTTACATCAGGACTGACAGGAAATTCTTAAAAGTCTTCAGCTGATAGTCGCGAGTCCATAGTACTTTAATTTATCACTGTGGTGATAAATGAAACAGTTTCATTTTTGTCTTTGAAACTTGAATACTTGGATTAAATATTCTTCTCACATGAGAAATATTTTAGAAACTTTTTACTTTATATAGCCAGTCAGGTTAGGAGCGAAGTTTTCTGCAGCAGGTGTAGGAGCAGAATGCTTTTTTCATTCAAGTTCTGCCTCCATTTGCTGAACTGTAAGTATTGTATAAATGGCAGCAGTTGGCCATCATGATGCATCAGGAACGTCACTCTCAGGTGACATCCCCACAGGGTGGCAGATGGTATCTAAATCAGCTGTCAGATCCTAATAAGTAGAGGTCAGAACAGCATCTGTCTCCATTACTGCACACTTGCTGACAGGCAACAAAGCTCATTTAAGTTTTGTTGTTGTTAGTTCAGTACGGAAGGGTCTTTTAATGAAAATGTAAGATGATAAATTGCAAGTAAGTGGCCCAACTATCTTCTTGTGTGGTTTATGCATTTTAAAGTCAAGTTGCAGATCCTGTTCATAATTGTTTGGTTTAAGTGTATGCCCAAAAATCTACAACAGCAGATTGATATAGACTCCAGCTGGTCTCAAGCTGAGACTGGTGATTTCTAGACAAATAGTGTGAGCCCCAGTATTATTTGATGGGAGGTATGTTGAAGTCTCACCAAGGCGCTCTGATTTTCATGTAAAAAAATTAGTTCAGAGGTGTAGTAAATCCAGATGGATTTAGTGACTTCTGAATGACAAATATGACTCTTGAACACAGTTCCTGCTACATGATTATGTTTGTCCCTTGATGTTAAAAGGGGTTTGTTGCCTGAGATTCTTTCATTTTGGAGGTCAATCCATATATATGTAGACTGAAAAAGTAGAAGCATAGTTAAATGGTGAAAAATTATTTCTATATCATAAATTCCTACTCTTTTTTTTTTCTTTTTTGTTTCTTTTTTTTTTGTGTGCAATCTTGCCTTTCCAGTCTGTTTGTCTGTGGAGGTAAAGGGAGAGGGAGAAGGAGAGGAAAAGAGAGAGGGAGAGGGAAAGGGAGTGGGAGAGTCAGAGGAGGCAGAGGCAGAGAGAGAGAGGGAAAGGGAAGAAAAAAGTTAGGAAAGCAAAAGGAGAAGAAGACGGAGAAGAAGGAGAAGGAGAAGGAGAAGGAGAAGCAAAGTGAGATGAGGACTGTGTAATGTGTGTAATGTTATGCATGATGGAGGACTGACAGGACATTTTGAAATTACCAGGGCCCACTGCTGAAGAAAGAAGTAGCAAGTTCAATTTCATCTCTGTGTCATATATCTGTGCAGTGTATTAAGGGGAAGCTTAATGTTTTAAAGTGTCTTTTTATGTTTTCCATCTTTCTCTTCTGTGATGAAATTGGAAAAGTGGTAACAAATTTTTCAAATATTGTTAGATATGCAGTCATATTTTTCATTAGAGATCTGTGATTTGACTTTGATAACTAGAAAGGCAGGGTTAAATGGTCAAGATTTCATATGTCTTAAGATAAGCTTCTCCTTTTCAGTGCAAGGAGTTTTCTGAGAGTGACTTGCCAGAGCTACTCAGCAGGTGCTAAAAAATTTCCAAACCCCTTCCTTTTGAAGAAATCTGCTCTAGCCTTAATTTCACTTCACCCCTTTACCCTCTGCCCATTACCTGTCTTGGTGTAATGTTATTGTAATTGGTTATAAACAATTGTCAGGGTTTTTTTACTACTTTTTATTTTAGTATTTCTTTTCTTCTTGATCATCACCACAACAGCCCTAACGTTTTCTAACACAGCCTGTTACTGCCTTCTTCACTTGGCAGTCTACCCGCAGCTATGTTGTTTTATTACTATTAGCAGTTCAGATATGAGAGGTATATAGTTCCCAATGGCGACAAATGTAAACAGAAAGCAAACAGACCTGTCTGTGAAACCCTCAAAAGAAACAGTGCTAACCAAAGAAACCATATGACATTCATGGGGCCCTAAATTAGGTGGCCTTCCTTTGATCCTTTAGCTAGGCTAATTGTTTTTACACTTAGCAGGGCAGGCTCTCTTAAAAAGTTGTGAAGGATTTCTCTTTTGCTAAGACTGAACATTAGGTGTGTGGCTACTTCATCATAATGGGCAAAATCACGAAAGCTTGCATTGTGTCATGTGGCAGAATACTATTACAAGGAGAATCGTGTTATACTTCCTAACAACAATATAATATCTGTTCCACTTTATCTAACAGCCCTTTTAGCAGTGAAGACATTCAGTTACCAGTTATAAACTGTAATATTTTGTGGCAAACACTGTAGCAAGTTAATCCCCCATTTCTCCTTTTCAGCAAGAACTGTTTCAGACGCAGGTGCCCTCTAAGCTCTGCACATCCTTGCACCTCTCCTGCATCATTTGCAACGTAGCTTTGCTGTGAGGTTGCTCTTTGCTCTGCAAGTAGCTTCAGGGTGAGATTCTGATTGTGGAGAAGCTATGAAGAGATGTTATTGCTTTGGTTTAATGTTGGGGTGAAGCCACATGCGTGTTTTTTTGTCTTCACAGAGGTCTGACCCAGGAATCAACAGCTTTTCTGCTCCCTGCTGGACCTTACCCTGCGCTCAGGTCTAGCACTGTAATCCTGACTTGTTTCAGAAACATCAGCAAAACTGAATGTGCCGTTCACAGGGACAATAAAACCCTGGCAAGGTTATTGTTACCCACCTCTGGGTCTGGAAGATCACTTACCGCAATATTTGGTTTTGAGGGAGGATGCCACTCTTCTGCCGCTTCTCACAGAATAACTCTGCCAGGAGTCTTTCTCCTTAGGACTTTCTGCAGAGCTGAAAGCCAGCCCTGGTCCTGCAGCTGACCTCAGCTCAGGGCTGAGATTAGAGTAGGTTAATGCCAGGAAAGGAAATGCTTTTTTGGAGCTGCTCACCAGGAAACTGGCTACTCACACTGAGGCATGCCTGTTGTCTAAAATGCCAGAGCATGTAAGCAGCAGAGCCTCACTGAAAAAGCACCAGAGACAAAGGATTGTAAACACTTAGGACCAGAAAATAATGCTGTGATATTATAAAAATTTTTAAGTAGAGGGAGGAAAACTAGCATCTGTCAATTGCCTTACAAATGATGTCACCTCTGATGTTGAGATCCAGACCTAATAATTTTCTTTTTAAATTTCCTTCCCTATGCTATGAGATTACATATTGGAAGTATGTGGGAACTACCTTCAGATAAAAGCTTTTAATTTTAACATGTTCTATACTGTAGTTTAAAAAGAGATTTCTGGAGGAATCACCTGTGGCTGGTAACATGTGAGACTGTGGGAAAAGGCATGTGACAACTAAGCTGTTGTGTTGAACATAATTTCTAATGTTACTAAGCCATTCAGTGAGCCTCTTTTCCTACTACTGCTCCATTCACCTGACTCTAATTTTCTTCATCTGTCTTTATACTTTCTTCTCTAAGTGTGTTCACATTTGCCATATATGCATTAGGTACTTTTCAGAACAAACCTAATCTATCATTTAAAAGACCTAGACGTCATAAAGTACAGAAATTTTCTGTCTTTCTAGATTCCTTCAAACATATAGATCTGTGTCTTATCTGAGTTAGCATTTGTTCACAAAACAGAAAACTTTGGTTAAGCTTTCTGAAGACTCTAGATCTCGCTAAATTAACACACGTGTCTTTGAGCCATTAGGCCTTCAGCACACAAGATGGTCACTGCAGAATTAATGAGAAAGGAGTTTGCTTATTGAGCAGTGAGATAAACATTATTCCTTTCTCAAGTTTACAGTGCAATATCTTAAATTTTGTTGTTTCTTTGTTTTTGAATGGTGACTTTTGCAGCCAGAATGTTCTCTTAATGCATTTAGTTTTAATTTCATAGTTATATTAAAGAACACTGGTAATATAATCAATATGTAAAGATTGTGTAGCAACTTGAGCCTTAAGATCGAGGTTCAAAGCCTATTCATTACCCAGTTTGATATTTTAACATAGCTTGGCATTCTAACTTGCCTCACAGCACTAACAAGTGAGTCTCCATACAAAAGTAATTCTCAAGAATTATGGAGTAGGTACTTTTGTATCTTGTTTCTGACGACATTGTACCAAGATATTTGAACTTTCGTTCTATGGTAAGGAAGATCTGTTCTTGGATCTAGAGAATTTCAAGGAACTTCCTGTACTGGTGGCTGGCATTAAAAAAAGATAGGGACATTTGGAGAGTTTTCAGAAATAAGGTATTCCAAAACATTTTCCTTTTGACCCATTTTATTACATATATCTATTTGTGTATATAGATAAAGATTTGGATTTAGATGCATATAATTAGATTTGTGTTTTAAGTGTTCTGTACTATTGCAGGAGAAATATTTATGAAGATTCAATGCTACCTTTGTCTAGCTTTATTTTGCTTGAATTGGATGTATAGTTCCTCCTTGTTTATCAACACTGAGCTTAACTACCTCTGCTAGCTCCTACAGCAAGAAGAGCTCGTACTGTAGGAAGTCTTGCAGCCATTGTGTAAACTTGAATGTAAAAAACAAAACAGTGCATGGAGAATTTAAAAAAGGTGGATCATAACCCCTAACTGAATGCCTAAACCACCTTGCTGTAGACTGAACATTTCCATGTATATTAGAGGTAGAATTAATTACAATTTATCTGTTTGATACTTTCTCGGTTTCTGTAGTTTTTCAGTTTTATTCGTACATTTTCACTTTGAGTATGCTGCACTAGCCTTGTTATAAATGTGTTGTTTCTGAAATGCAGTGTTAGGGGAAGCTACCATCCAGGGCTTCCCCTTAGTTACTTACTAACTAACTAACAACTAACTAACTAATTTATTTATTTACTTACTTATTTATGTTAGTTGAAGACCCTATAACTTTTGAACTATGGGCTTTGTATTGTACTACCACCAAAAGTACTGTTAGATCTAATCCCTCCGTTGGGAAGTGGTTAAACGTATAGGAGCAAGAGGTCTGACTTCCCTTTGCAGCGGTTTGCAGTCTTGATAATGCAGTGAAGGTATCTATTTATTTTGCTGTAGCATAGACCAAAAATGTCTAGGCTATTAAGTACTATGACTTTCAGCCCATCATTTTCTGTCTCTTTTTTCATTTCTTGTTTTATCAGAACATACAGTGACATAATTAGTTTTACAAAATATTGTATGTACAAGATAAGTATATAAGACTGAGAACAAGGGCACATATCTTTATTTTAAAAAGATTGTTACTTTTACTGGCTGTACCTTCAATATAATTTCAACAGCTTTGGCAAATATATCTGTACACATGGTAACTGTTATTTTTCTTTGCTACTTCAATTAAGCAAATCCAATACTATTACATGCACATCAATTTTGTTCACAGACTAAATGTCTTTAACAATATTTCCCCACAGCTTCATTCTATTTACCAAGTGCTGATGTGCTTTTTATGCATCTAAAGGGCCGAGCACCTGTTTGTATGGGGAAGTTCCATTAGACCATAATAATCTCCAGTTAATTGCACAGCAAATATTTATTTCTCACACATCAGATTAATGAAACAGGTTCAGTGAGAGAAAAATCATGTCAGCTTGGCAAACACCACCTATGAAGCTATGTAAGACTTCCAAGGCATTCTTGGCAGAAATCCTGTATCTAGAAGAATTGTGTACCTTTGGGAATACTGTCATCATTTAATTACTAGGCAATAATGTTGTTATAGGTTTGTTTATTGTGGTTTTGGTTTTTACCTAGAAAGAATAAAATAAAAAAAATGTTTTTCTGGGTTTACTAATGTGCCATGCCATGGCTACTAGAGTATAATTGAAGAATGATTGTTTTCAAGCTACTACAAACACCATTTAATCTTAATATTAAATAAGATTAATATTATATTAGTATTCAATATTCCTAGAGCACTTACTCCTCCTCATATATGAATGTGAAAGGAGCTTTAAAAATCAATTTTCAACCCCCCACTTTCATTACTTTACAATAATGACTGTATCTGTCTAAGAGCAACGTGGATGTTTTCATGTGTCTGCAGCAATGATTGTTTCATATCCCACACATATTTGAGTATTCCCTTCCCACCAGTGATAATATTCCCTGTGCTGTGTAGTGTGTGAAGGCAATGACACTATACACAACTGCTTGTAACAACAGAGGACAATGATGCATAAAGTTTTTTGAGCAGAGGAAGCAGAAAGCTTAACTTGATCTCTCACTATTTAGGTTCATTACGTTGCTATAAAATTTATACCATTTTTCTTAATGTAAATTTCTGAGAACCTCATAAATATTTATTTTTACTTGCACAAACTTTTCCTTTCATGCCATCTGCTTCTTCTGAAGCTGACCCAAAAGTAGGTGCATGGGATTTTTATCACACATAAGGGCTTTTAGTCTGTCCATAGACATTCAACTTTAATAACTAGGAATTAACATTTTAAGTTAATTGAATTTGATGTCAACTACTTGGACTTACTAACCCTACTTTTTTTGAAACATGGATGAAAACAATGACATGTTGTTGATTTGCTTTCTTTTTTTTCCCTTGAAGAATGGTGGATTAAACCACAATTAAAAATTTGCCTTTATCCAAGGACTATTCACTTGTTATTTATTATGTGAAGCACACAGAGAACTGTGTTCATGATAGTGGAAAATTTATCTTAAGTTCTTCCTGGCTGTATGCAAAAATGTTACAGCTTTCACTGGGAGATATGTTCATTATCACTAAGGAGGCAAACCCTGAGAAAAGCAAAATTCATAAGATCTTTAAGTAAAATTTGTATTTCTTCCAAAATGTTGATAAGAAATGTCTTTGGGAATAGGTCAGTAACAATTTTAAAGTCTTGTAATTTGGAAGGATTTGGATAAGTTAGTACTCCAGGTTGCTGGCTCAAGGGTTAGATAGTTTATTTAGAAGTGAGGACTAGCCACAATATATTTTTTAATCAAATTTAAATCAGAAAGTCTGGTTTCTTACTGTTGTATCAAATCTTTGTTGATTTACCCTCACGAAGAAATGTTCTTCATTTAAACCCGAAACTTTTTTGTACCGAAAAAATCAATGCATAGAATGAATTAAATAAATAATGTAAAAATAACATTTAAAAAGAAAAGCTTCCTATAGTCTTAAGTATACACATATAGTTATTGTAGATATTTATATCACTGATGAAATACTGTCACATTACAGAGATGTAATGAGCAACAGTCAATCTTAAAGCTGTTGTTTCAAATGGGAATTCTCCTTGAATATGTTGTTAGTCTTCAAATCTCCCTATGTTCTGGAAATTATTCATTCGGGGGGGATACACACCAAGCATACTAAAACCAAATATAATTTTCTATATCTCTCTAAAACAAAACACCCAGAATTATTACAAATCCATGCTATCTTCCCCAATTTTACATTGAAATTATGCATAGAAATACACAACCCAGAAGATAATACCCTGTTATATATGCAACAATCTGTATCTAAAATAGTCTTTTTATAGTAGATGTATTATTGCAGAATGGGACCAGGAAGCATGGCGTGAAATTTTCATCCTGTTTCCTAGGGGGATGCCTTGTTGCATTGCTCTTACTAAAGTGACTATCCCAAATTCTTATGGCGTAAAATCTTAAAATTACACCACTGAATATCCTATAGGTAAGGAACAAAGATGTAGCATTAGAAGTTTGGTAACATTCAGTAAATGCAAAGAGGAAATACACATCATGCCTGGCTGCAGAAAAAGATCTTGAATCCCTCCCCACTTCTCCGTCTCCCTCCTTCCCGCTCCCATGTATTACCTTTGCTACCAGTTCTTATGGAGACATACTCATGCGAGCTGTTGACCTGGTCTAAGTCAGATCTGTGAAGAAAAAAAAATTAGAAGATATTAGAAAAAAATTAAACAGCACATGAAATAAAAGCAATCTGTCAAATCAACTTAAAGTGATTCTGAATATCTTTACAGTAAAAAGTTTGTCACTGAGATAACAAAAACCAGTAGCCTATTTCTCACTAGTAGTAATATAGAACCACTGTTTGTCTGCTTTGTGTATTTTAGAAACCATAGTACTGTAATCTTAAAAGCAGAAAATTCTCAACTGGCTAAAGCGTGCCATATCAAACATATTGCAGTACTATTGTGTATTTGCTAAAGTGTATGAATATGGAAGATCAGGTGCTGCAGAGGGAGAAAGAGATAAGGAGAGAGAAGGAGAGAGAGAAAAGAAAAATGAACACTTTTCCAATGAGAAGGAGGTGGAGAGCTTGCGTACAGAAAATTATTTCACAGTCTCTGGTTCTGACTACAGCTGACTCAGTTTCTGCCCACTGCTGTTGGGCTGGTTGCAAAGGCTGGGATTTTCAGGTGGCCCTGAAGCCCTTGTCCAGGACTGCAGGCTGTGAGAAGAAACCATGCACAGAAAGAAAGAGTGGACAGAAGGCAGTGGGCTTTTGAGGGGCTTCAGCAAGTATTTCCACCAGACAGATTTTGTGTTAGGCCTGTTATGCTCCAAAACAAGACTACTGAGTGGTCTTTTTCAAAACACCTTACTGGGATAGACCTTTCCTTACTTCTGCTGGGTGGAAGAACAGCAGAGTTACCTGAATACATCAGTCCTTGCCATCTTAGTGTACCAACAGAAATCTCATAAATCGTTTTGCAAAATCTATCCTCTTTTCACAGTTTTTAGTCTGAAGTGGTCCTCAGCCAGTGCCAATCAGCAGAGCTAAATCCTTCATTACAAAAAAAATCTGACGCCATTGCAGAACAAAACCAATGAAATATCTGTCAAGTTTTTATTGAAAAACTAGATCCAACTTTACATGATTCTTAAATTAAATCCCCAGGCAATCCCATCTCAGTCACTGAAAGGTTTTTATCACTTTGCCTCACAAAAGATGCCACGAATATTTTAACACTTGAATTCAGTAGGTAAGTGAATGTAGAAAATATATCACTTTATTGTTATGTTTCAGTCATTCTCAGTCACACAATGTCTTATATTCAAATGCAGATCTCCTACAATTACAATTTCCTCCTTATCTCAGTTTCATAGAAGTACAACCATGCAGCATCCCTGTTGAACAGATTTCTTTTTTTCAAGTGACACGAAGAAAAAATACAGTTATTATTTTTATTGCTTAGAGATATACAAAACCTGAACTGAAACACCTACCTACTCTGAGGCAGAGGATGTTTTATTTTCCGTTATTAGATTGATACTGAATGCAGATTTCCTTAGTTCACCTACAAGAAGTTTGGACTATATGGAAGGACACCTTTTTTTGTCAGAAAACATTGAGAAAACTGTAAGGTTTCTCCCTGAGTTAGTCAGTAGAAATGTTTCTTCTG
This sequence comes from Haliaeetus albicilla, assembly GCF_947461875.1. NCBI lineage: Eukaryota > Metazoa > Chordata > Aves > Accipitriformes > Accipitridae > Haliaeetus > Haliaeetus albicilla. The sequence goes on from NC_091507.1 coordinate 5,511,566, forward strand.
CTTTCAGCAAAACTAGGATTTAATTCTCAATTTTCAGTCAGTTTCTGTATCTTTATTTCTATAGTATTTAGGAAACTGTAAAGATCTTTTGAAATCAATCTAACAAAATCCTTAACCTAGTGAAAGTTATGTTAAGTCTTCTGAAGCTTGGTATTCTTTTTCTCTCTGTCTTTTTTTTTTTTTTTTTTTTTTTTTAATTTTAAAGGATTAAGGATTAGCTCTTCAGTTCCTGTGAGATGTGCTGGATGAGTAGCTGTTGAGAATGTGCTGGTACAAGATTAGTAAGAGCAGATCCTTAGATCATGAACCAAAGTAAGTTCAGCAAATTTTGGGTGTTTCAGCACTTTTCTTTCAACATGCCTTTAACCTTTATTTTGTGATTATCAAATATGACAGTGTTAAAAGTAGCCTTCTGAATGTGACACCTGGAACACAAAATATAAGAGGTAAAAAGAAAAGTAGCACAGAATTAAAAAAAACACCACCACAACAAAACATAACAACAACAAAAACCCAGAAAACCAAAAGAAAAGATCTTGAAGCCCCAGAAATATTTTAGCAAACACAACATTTTTTCCTAACTCAGATACAATACGCAGATCTAACAGGAAATAGTTGTCTTTTCTCAAAGTTATCAAAGGGTTTCCTTAACCTTTACCTATGAAAAGAAAACTTGCATATGTAATTTTCTCTTCCCTGTCCACCACCTTCATTTTGAATAAAATAACAGACCTTGCAGCTGAAACCATGAAGTCAAGAATTTACATGCATTATGTTGTATACTCAAATTTGTTTGGGAAATCAAAAATATTACATTAATAATATAATCATTCCTGTAGTTTTTTCTGTTAATCTTTCCCTTATGGTCACTGAAAGTGGCATTTTTCTCTGCTTCTGAAACAAGCATCCCTTAAAAGGAGATATGTCTCCCAAAACAAGCCCTGGGAAGTGGTGTAAATTACACATTGCACTGATTTCTGTCTTAACTCAAAATATCATTAGGAATTAACGCCTTTTAAACCAAATATGTTAAACAATTGTTTTCTTCACCAGTTGTGAAAAACAAAAAAACACACCTTGTGGCCAAGGAAGATAAAGACACTGTGTGTGTTTGCAGGGGGTATTGTACAGCAGGAAAAACAACTCAGAAAATGGCACATCATAAGATAAGAGAAGCTTCACATCAACTGTTTTATCTTTTCCTGCTACACCCATAGCTCTTCCTGCTAACTCATGTTCTCACACTTGCATCTAGTGAAATCTGTACGTAACAGTTTTCTACATAGTCAGAATGTCAGTTTTTGGCACAAATGCTGTCATTTTACCAGTAGGCAATTCTGACAGATCCAGACGTGTCAATGTGAAAATGAGAGCAGAAGAGAGTCCTTTGTGTTGAAAGGATAAGGGCTCCCTTATTACACAGCTATGAGAAAGAGATTCTTTTAAAGTGAATAATCCCCTTCAAAGTTTTTTTGCTCAGTAAAAGATAGTAGTTCCAAGGTTAAAAAAAATACACTGCCCCATTATTTTTTTTTATTTTGGGGGGCTCTGGGGGGGGTTCTTGTTTGTTTTTTAAATTAGGATTTGACAAGCCGTGCATCCATGAACTTGTGAATTTCAAGGTGTTTGCTCATCTCTCCCTCTTGACAGGATTAATTTATAGTGGTACCTATGTTTCCATACTGTAGAGAGATGAAGGGTACCAATTTTACTATACATGTGAAAGATGGGTAAGACATGGACCAGAAAAAAATAATTTTAATAGATTCATATTATTTAATGTTTGGAAATCCTGGTTTACTTGGATTGGTGCAAAATCTTTCAAATTTGGCAAAGAAGATTTAAACTGTATCATGTAAAATACGTTGCAGCTACTATTATTGATAAATAGATTCTGCTAGCAGTCTGTTTTCGTTTTGTTGTCCAAATTTTACAGTGAGATAAGATCAAAGCTTTTAATAAAATGCAGAAACATGTTGCAGGTTAGACTAGAGCACAGTCAGACATGGTCTCCTATAAGGAGAGTGATGCTATAGGTCTACCTGGCTCTTCAATGGTACGGGAATATGAGAAGCAACATTATTGTTTCTGATAATAAAAGATGGAAAAACATGAACAGTTGTAATAAATTATTCTCCTTTTCTTAATATTAAAATTGAGATTACTTTTGTGTTAAAAATGAAAAACACTTGAAGAATGATGCCTGTTTTTTCCTATGATTGAAAAAGACTAAGGGAATTAAAAGGGCTGTGTTCTTTTGCACCTATTTTCCTTAACATGAGAGTGACAGGTTATGAAATGCAGTAGATTTTCCAGCCTCCCCTTGTTCCTGTGCAGGTCACAAAAACCATCCCAATGTATCATCTGTTACTTGAAAAGACTGAACCTTCTCTTTGCTAATAATTTCCTAAATGCAATAGGCTGCCATTTTTGCAGGTTCCAGTTTTACATTTTGAGTAGCAGGAACTGTCTGGACTCAGCCTTACCTTCCAGGCAAGTTGTTCCCTTCTCTGTGGTCTTTTTGTAGAAAAATGCAGAACAGACTAGAATTACTAAATGTTTTCCTCTATCACCATATAAAGAGACACTCTGCTAGTCACTTAACTTCTGTCAGAAGACTTTTGCTGCCCTACCTCTTCTCCTGCCTGAATATAGTTTCATTCTTTCTTCATTTTGTCTTTTTCAAACCTATTTTTACCCTTGATTTCACTAGGCATATAATTTGGTGACAAAATAACTGGAAGATTGATTTTCTCTTTCATTTATATATGCAGGAATGAACATCTCAGATGTACACAAATGATATTAATCATCTTCCATTTTGAACTACATTCTGGCATTTACATACAAAAAGAACAAGATTAGAAGAAAAATAAAATCTTGGAGAAAGGGGCCAATATACCTTTTTATTTTACAAGAGAGGATAGGTAATTCAGTGTAATTCTGTGCAAATATAAAACATTAATCCCATCAAGTACAAGAAAATGATATTCTGTGTGCTCTGAAGAGGCTTATTCTTTTAAAGGTTATGAAATAATTGGGTTCACAAAGAAACAAACAAACAGAAAATATAAAAGTAATAGATTGACAGAGCAACAATATATGGCTCTGACATTGTTATTCATTTCACTGCAGTAGCCCCATTGACTTCAATAGGGTTTGACTAGATTTCCTCTTGCCTGCTGAAGAAAAGAATTTCTCCCATGCCAGGAACAACCAATTCAGTTCACAAACACACAGCATGCAAGTACTCTGAACTCCTTGGAGCACAGAGGAAAGATTTATATTTGACAGAAGAAATCTGACCAGCAGGAAACGAGTTTGGAAAACAGCTGTGGCTCTTAATATTTAAAGAACTTTCCCATTTAGATAAGTCAAACCAGAAATTCCTGGGTCTGCACTATTGTGGGTTGGGGTTTTTTCCCTCCCAAGGATCAGGGAGCACCTTCAGCGTTACCTTAGAGGGAATATTTCGATAAAGAGCCTGACTTATGCCGTGTTTTGGGAAAGGAGTCAAGGAAACAGGTCAGAAACAAGGAACATACTGTGTCTCAGTGATTCCCAGCTGTTTTTCAGTGTGCTGGGAAATACTGTCAACAAAAAAACATTAAAGAATGTGATAAAATTTAGTCATAGTTACAGCTACAGACTCAGGAATCTGTCTTTGGGTTCTCAGTATCATCTCAAAGATTTATTAGCTCTTGGCACAGCAGTCATCCGAGGCTGCTCTATCCATGTATACTACCTGGAGGTGTCCACACTGCCATCAGTGGGATGAAGACATCCTTGACTGCAACCTTGACTGCATGAGTTGAGTGCCAAACAGATAGGCTGCCTTTCACCTTTTTTCCCTATAATGCTCCTGAACCTTCATGCCAGTAGCCAACTGATAAGAACCTTACGTGATAAATAGTTTTGAATTCAGAAGTGCTTTTCGGTATCAGAAAATTCATAAACAGTGCTAAGCATTGGTGAAAGCAAAATGTTCCAAGAAAATTCTATTTGAAGAGTATGTTGAATAAGTTATTTGACAAATAATATGCTTGTGAATTATTTAACAGTCTTCTAAAGGCAGTATTATAGAATTGTTCCAGAATAGCTGTACTTTCTTTAGATAACTGTAAATAACTTTGCTAGGACATTGTTTGTTTGTTTGTTTTTAAATGAACAGCTTTGTGTGTGTCTGGTTTCAATGGCTGATAAACATTGCATCTGGCAATAGGATCATAGATTTTGTACATTACTATCCATTTACTATATGTAAGAACTGATTCTTATCCTCTTTCATTCATTTCAGTATTTTCTCCAGTGGTACATTTTATCAAGATTTATTTTGTCACAATTGCTAATGTGTTTATCAGGGATATCATATCAAGATTTACACTCTTTTCTCGTTACACTACAGAACAAAACACTTATCTGTATTCCCTAAATTTAAATGTGCATCATGCACAGAACCAACACTTCTTTTTTGTATCAGATGGATGATGCAGCCTCCATTTAAATAGGAGTCCTCTAAGAAGAACTGTAACTTGAAGAAAGTAGGATATGATATTTATGCTATTCTATTGCTCGCATGATGCCATATTTAAATACTGATTTGGTATTTGACTGAAGGGGAACATTGCATGAAATAAATAGTTAATTTCTCTCTACAGTATAAGAGGGGAACTAGGTGTCCCAGCAGGCAACACACTGAAAATGACATGTCCAGAACCATCTGGCCAATATGGAAACTTACAATCCTGTGTTGGAAATCATAGTTCGTTACAATTCCCCTTCTCAGAGCTGCTCCTCCATCCACAGACAGAACTGTTTCCTGGGGAGAAGTACCCAGAAGCATTTTTGGAAAATGGAGTAGAACTGGAGGTCATTTCTTGTCAAAAGTCACAGGTGTCTGGGAGAGCTTCCTCATCTCAGAAGAACAGGCTCTCTTTCTGGTCTTCTAGGACCTGGACTACACTGGAAAGTCATAAGCTGCCGTTACCCTCACTTTCCTACTTTTGAAATCCTTAGACAGCTAGCGTGGCATGCAAAGAAGCTGTGCCAATGTGCTCTCCTATTGGGAAAGCATGTGTTGAACAAACAGGTTGAGACCTGTTTGCCTACTTTCCATGTGGAGACAGCAAATGTACAGCTAGATCTTGCATTTAGCCAGCTGTGCAACCACATCCATAACTCCTGCTCCTCTTCCTGTTCAGTTGCTAGTACCTTCTGAAAGCTGCCTTTAACTCAATATCTCTTTTTGGAGTGTACCCTTTTTTTTCTCTTCAGACCAGTCAGGAACTGCTTTAGCTAAGCACCATCAGTGCCCAGGTCCCTGCACGTCACTGTTAGGCAAGAAGAAAAGGAGTTAGCTGTTGGTGCAGACATAGGAAGAATATTGATTCTTGGAAAGAAACACTCAGTTCTCCGTGATTTGACCTTCCTCAAGGTTAAAGGTGCTTTTCCTGTCGTTATTTCTCTATGACAAAACTCTGAACGGGGATAGTTTGATCTCTGAAGAAGGAAGGAGTGGTATATTTTCTTTTTAATATTAATTCTGAACAAATTATAGTAGTTATAGACAAATGACCATTAGAGGCAGAAAGATGTCTCAGAACAACTCAAGTTGTGCACTATGATTTCTTTCCTAGCTACCTTTATTTATGGATGGTTTGTTAATTTTTTTTTTTTTTTTTGGATGATGCTATGCTTTAAAAAGCAATAAAATTCAAGAAGCAGTAGACACTTTAGTTCATGGATACTGATCCTGGCACAAAATCTTTCTTTTTTATGCAGGTACTTCTTAGAGCGCAGCTGACGGAAATATTAGAACTGTCAGACATGAGGGCACCACCAGCCCTGACTGTCCCTGCCCAGGACCCTCAGGGCTCCCCCCACCCTGCCCAGGACCCCAGACCCCATGTCAGGGGCCGTCAGCCCCTGCCCCACCAACACTCCGGCTCCCCACAGCCCTGCCCTGCCCGGCCATGGGCCCCTCCGAGCCGGGCCTACACGCAGGCCCCAGCCCGGCCTCGGCCTGTCCCCATCCCCATGGAGGTGCCCGATGCCCGGGGCTGGGGCTGCCCCAGTGCCCCCGGCTCCTGGGGGGTGGGACGGGCCCTGGGTGCCAGGCCCTGCCCTGACCCACCATGGGGAGCCCCCACCAGCCCTGAGGTGCCCTGACAAAAGCTTAAAGCTGTTTGGAATCTGAATTTGTGTGGGCAAACCTCCTATCGCTTTATCCTCTAAAATACCTGTGATCTTCAAAGAGTCATTACCCAGGGAGATGTCTAAGGACATTTTCAGGTTGCTTTTACACCATACCAGCTTCTCCAGAGGGGCAAGTGTCGTCTAGATGTATACAGCATCTCAGCAAGCATTTCCAGGTCTTTTGTAGAACTTGAAAAGGAATTAAAATGCTTTTTTCTTTTTATTGAACTGCTTCATGCCTGCAGGCCACAGCAGTAAGGCCCTGTCAGATGATGATTCACTAATTATTCTGCTTTGGAGACTGTTTAGCATTGGATAATGGTGCTCCAGGCAGAAAAGACCATCACATAGTCTATTCTGCTTGGTTTATAGATTAAATATATCACAACTGTTACTTTTAATGGCATTTTTGAAAAATTATTCCTGAGGAGAGATGTGGCAGTTAAAAATTATGCTGGAAGGGTGGCATATAAGTCCTGGTGCACTGAAGGACCGTTGCCAGAGCATCACTCTGCCTTTCGATTTGTGCAGCTCTGCCAGGGATGGATTTACAAATATTTATGCTCAAGGCACAGAGGGAACACAGAAAGAGAAAGAAGGTGTTGAAGTATTGGCAGGGGGAAGCATGGTTGTTTTTTGTTTTTTTTCCAGTGAATCTGTGGAGTGCAAAAAGAGTAATTCGGAGGTAATGCAAGTGAGGCATAAATCTGATAAACAGGAGTAGTCTTCTTCCAGTGGATCAATCTCTTTCAATTTCAGCTTCCTTTCTGTCAGAGCTATAAAAGCTAAGATGCATCACTGTGAAACACGAATTCAAGATAAAAGAGAGAGTCAGGAAGGAAAGCACTCTTCCTCCCTTCCAGAGAGAGGGGAGCAACAGGAGCAAACAGGTGCTGGGATGGTTATTCGCCTTCGGATGGGTAGCCTGACTGAAAAAGTAATAGAAGAGCTCATTACATTCCTCCTGTGAAAATAACTGAGGAGATATTTCTTTCCGAGGAAAAGATAAATAGCATTGTGATAATAATGAATATGTAATTAGTTAATTAGTAGAAAAGACCAAAGATGAGAACTTTATGGCTCATCTTAGCTAGAGGTCCTGAGGCAATTTAGTTGTTAATATAATGATAGTTCTGGTTTCTCTTACAATCTTAATGAACCTGAATACTTGTGACAATACTTGCAATTGTTTTCAAATTTAAGGTTTTGTTCTGTTCAGAAGAGAAAACATGCTCACAAAATTATGAGAATCATAAATAGCAATATTAATGCTGTAGTCTTACATTAGAAATTCATCCAAGTTCTTGAGGTTGTATTTAATAATTAGCAACTGTAGACTCAGTTACTACTGAAAATTATTGAAGCAATACTTTACTCTTTTTGTTATTTATTAAAAACTAACATTGCAATGCCTAAATTTTGGAAATATGTACATTTAGTATTTAATAACTGTTAAACTAAAAAAAAAAAAAATCTGGCTTTATACACTTCTCAGCAGAAGATAGAAGCAAGGAAATGTGTTTTTATTCAGAAATGTTCTTGGCAAGTCTTGGCTTGTTTATCCTCTCCAGAACAGAAAATACACAGTGGAAAGCCATTCTTGTGCTGAACCAGGCGAGTAAAACATGTGTCACAAAAGTCTGCCTAGGTTATTTCCATGTTCTTGCCTATCTTGGCTTTACCCAGAGGTGCTAGATGACCTAGATTTCCTCGTTTAGTTAGGATCTACTGAAGATATTATTCTTTGCCAATAACAAGATTTTAGTTTTTAGTACATGTATGCTCCAGTAACTGCCAGTGCAACTCTTGTTTTAAAATATGCCTTTTCCCCCCCCTCATTTTTGAAATAAGAATGCAGGGGAATTCCTCAAACATTAAAAAATGTTCCAAACTTGAAATAAGTCTCCTACATTATACGACAGAAATTAGAATAAAACCAGTATTTCTGCTTAGCACAAGAGTTTCCAGATATTACTCAGCTGCCATCAGAGTACTCTGCTAGTCTGATATGCACAGATATTTACCAGAGCACATTCACACAGTCAGCAACATTGACACCGTATATGTGCCAGAATAAGAACTGAAAAATGACACTGAAAACTTAACGGCCATCCTCAGTTTTTGTCATGTTAGTGCATACATTTGCCATTGATCCCTGCATAACGTTTAACTGTGACATGCATATTTTGAATGGTACACACTGAAGTTTTCCAAAATGTAAGAGAAGTTCAGATGACTATCCATTTTACCATCATCTTACTATTTGCTGCATACAACTCATCAGTCCCTCCCTGTGCCATATAGTATTTCTGCAGAATCTCTTTTCATATTCAGATTTTTACACAAAAGCATGTGTGGTGGTGCAGCCCCGCCGGGCTACTCTGAGATCTTAGGATAAGCCACACATGCTTCGGGAAAACCTCCCGTTGTGCTGTTATCTTGGTTGCAAGCACAGCAACTTTTGAGGGCCAGGCACCCCCTGGCCACACCTGGGCCGTCTGCTGCCTGAATTGTGTATCAGGCTGACTCAGCACAAATTGTGGCCAGAACGTAAAATAACGACCAAAGCCAATCATCTCAAGACGATACACATAGCGATCCAAGGTGAGACCTCTGGAGCTCTCTGGGGCCGCAGCGGGCTGTGTGACCCAGTGTGTCCCTTGAGCTGGGACAGACACCTCTCGAGGTAGATTTCGCAAGGGCTGAAACCTCGTCCATCCACAATTCACGAGGACTGAAAGGCCTGATTTTGTGAGGTTCACTGACCGTCCGTTGAGGAATGCTGGCACATAAAAGCGATTAATTCATGAAACTCAGGAAAGGGAAATTTTAACTACAAGTTAACCTCTGTGTGTGGTGGGGGGGTGGCAAAATTTGGTTCAGAACTGTTGTATCTGTGCACGTGCATTTGCATTTTGGTTTGGAACTACTTGTCTGTCTGTGTGTGTGATTTGGTTCAGAACTGTTTTATCTGTCTGTGCCGTGTGTGATTTGACTTAACCTCTGGGTGTGCAACCGTGCTGTAAGTTTTGGGCGATCCTTGCCATTTTCTAATCTTTAAGTTGCAAATTTGATGGTAACAAATTCCATTGAATCACTCTGTTAAATTGGCTGATGATTAAGTACTGTTAAAATTATACAACCTAATCTTGTGATCTATCTAAAAAATATTAATAAATCCCAAATTGCTACTAAAGCAAAGCCATGTAACAAAATTTCATTCACAACAGCATGTTCAACAGTTCTCTCAAATATTCAGTTGCATGCAAAATTATGGGTATCAATTTAGTAAAAAGAATACAGTTCTGTGTGCAATTTACAAATCACCATAATTCATAATTTCTCACATTGTCATCTTTACCATGTTTTTGTTTGCAGGTTTACTTTTCCATTCACCGTTTTGCTTTCATCTGCATAAATTATGTTTGCATTTGTAAAAATACAGTCCTAAATGATTATGACTGTACTGTGCTGGCCTATGGAAACATAATCATGAGCACATGACTGAACATAGTGCTCACTCCCTTTTTATACACAAAAAAAATAGTGGTGATATATAATTAAAAACAACTTTTACCTTTTGAATTTAATTCTTTGCAAAAATATTTTACCAGTAATCCTGACAAATCTTGAGCAGCATTTAGCTTTTGATCTGAAACGTGAATGAACAGTATACTATTTTTTTAATGTTGTCAGGTTTTGTAACAAATAGATATAGTTTTTTAGAAAGATTTAATCCTTAACTTGTCAACCAGTCTAGTAAAAGGATAAAATACATTATAGTTATGTTTAAATACAATAATAACAAATTCGCCAAGAGGAAAATGTTTCTAAGACATCTCCTTGTTTTGTATAAACTTAAATACTACATTAGGATGTCCATCTGTCTCTCTCCCTCTCTTAAAGATGCTGAGAAGCTCAGTCTCTGTGCACAAATACAATTGAAAATGTATTGTAAATGTATTCTAATTACATTGAGAGTGTGATTTAAACACAGGGACATGAGAAAGTAATTCAGATGCAAAGCTGAGAACTCTTTGGTCTTTACTTAAATGTCTTCATACATGCACAATTAATTTTGACTGTTCACTTGCCACGGTATCACTTGTGACCACAAGGATAAAAAAAATAATGTATTTTATTAAATAACCAGAAAGGGTTACTTGGACTAAAACCAAAATATCTCCAGCTTAAGGCATGACAAGGCTCTAAGATCCATTTTAAAAAGTATTTTAAATTATCAACTAATAGTCACCACTCAAACTGAGATAATGTGCAAGATAATACAGAATATCAGTTGGGAGGATCAGACTAATTAGGAAGGAGAAAATTTCTGTTCAGATACACGTATTTCTTGATTCTTAGCAGTGAAGAAAAATAAAACAAAACTGAATTTAATGAGACTTTTGGTCTATGTATTCACTTTTGGTGCTCATTTCAGTGTGGCCTTTTTTTTCCTAAAATTATTGTCGTGGTATTTGCAAATCTCTTACCACAAAATGTACTTTAAAGGCCAGCGTTCCAAAACCTGGGGATATTAGAGCAGGTGGTCACAGTCACAATGCATAGAAGGTGTAAATACTGTTTTTAAGGACTGTTTTAGGACTTTCTGGCAGCTGGGTCTGCTCCTTCATAGGGTTGGAATTGGGCAGCAAAAAGGACTAGGTGTCTCTTACTGTAACATCGTTTGTGTTAATTTGGTTAATCCAAACTGGTGTTCTGGAGGAGGTCCCATGAGTTTACTTCACCTTTTCAACATTCAGTTTAATGTCCTTTCCCACTTTATGCTTCCATATTGCTTTTGTTTGATTCTTAAAGGAAACCATGTTGAAGAACAGAAAAAGACCAAGTGGACTTCCTGAGTTTTGCCTGCTGCAACAAGAAACTGATTTTAAAACGGACACTTTTGAGTGTGGATGGGTAATTAGAACCGAGTTCTTCTTGCCAGAATTTGCATCCAGAGCAATCTGCACAGGAGAAAACCCTGATCCCATAATGTTTAGTCATAGCATCCAAAACAGATGCAAATGTCTGAAGGATTTGGATGGAGAAATAAGAGGAAAAATGATGCATAAATTAACTGAGGACACATCAAAGAAGTCATTGATGCTCAGCTGACTTGTAGTCATTTCCGACCAGGTGGCATGGCAGCCTATGTGTTGGGTTTTGTGTACTACATATCAGGCTGCAATTATTAGAAAGAGCTGGTTTGGACTCCTCTCTCAGAGAACTTCTTTGGAGGAATGGTCCTTCAAAGATGCTCCATTAAAAATCACCTCCAGAAGCAGGCCTCTGAGCACATCCTTCATCTTCCAGCTCTCAGGCTCTCCTTACCTGCAAGCTGAGTGGCTCTGTTGACCAGCCTTCCCTCTGAAGACTTCTGTAGGTTCAGACAGATTCAGTCTTCCAATCCTAAACCATTTTCTTTAATCAGGAGACAGCCTGTCCGTTCTTTTAAATTAAAAGTAAGATCTGCTTTACTTCCTCCTAGATGCAAAAGTTTCTTTGTCAGACTTTGAGTCAGCTGTAGTTAACTAGATAGTAAATAACTCTATCAAGGAGGAATAAATATGTCCCCCTTCCCTTTGCTGAGTCACCACTGCAACTCAGCTGGAATGTGTTCTCCTGCAGATCAGCAAACTATGTCCATCTGACCCTTAAATGTAAACAGCAGACAAGCTTCTGAATTGGATAAATGTTGCTAAACATTGGCTATTGACTTCAGACCAAATGCGAATGTCATTAACCACTTCAGGATGACTGTGTGTTTGAGGTGAGACATTCCCAGCCTCTTAAACACACCACAAAAGTAAGATACGTACCCTTGCTTCCTGGAAAAGTTGTATCAGTATACCAGAGAAGATGTAACTAAGAACAGGTGGCATGGCAATGCAAGAAAAGAAAGAGGAAGAGAAAAAGAAAAGTGCAGAGTCTTTGCATGCCCCAGCATTACCATGGCTGTATGATTCCTCATGTAGGCTCCTCATGCATTTTTCTTGGGGTTTTTTTGCCCCCATCCCTCACATTTGTCTTTGTTTCTGAACTGATTTGCCATGGTTCTTGGTTTTGTGTATTTTTAACCCAGTATTAGCTCACTTTTTGGAGGGGTGGTGGGAAATCCAGTATGGCCACATGTTTTTCCTGTTTGTTTTTTACTAGTCATATTAGCTTGTTTGCAGTTGTATGGTTGGTTTGTTAACTTTTTTTTTTTCCTGTGTGGTTTTTAGTTCTTGGTCTGTATCTCTTGCTTTGCTATGCTGTCAGGTGTTATGTGGTCTTTTTCCTTGGTGGGAACAAAGGGGCTTATTCAGTATTTTTTCCCACACATGCTATAGTTGTGGGGACAGGTAGGCTGCCCCTGGGAAGAAAAGGGGCATAGAAGCATAAGAATCATTCAGGGCCAAGGTCTGAAGGAGAGAACTGGCATGCAAAAGGTACAAAGAAAACCACAGGCTACCTCTTACAGAAGTTTGTTGGGTTTAATAGGGGCTTCTTTTGGCATGTGCCCATCCCTTGGTCTCTGCAGGTAGCTTTCCCAGAGCTGGAGCAAACTTACTGAGTTAAAACGGAGGAGAACATATGAGGACAAAAGAATATGAGAACCTATGCCTTTTTTTCTTGAAGGTTTTGGGGTTTGGAGGAAAGGAAAATAGCATTTTTTTCAGTTCTTGGCTAGGGAAAAGATTGATTGAAAAAATAAAAAAGTTTTCTTTTACTTAATTTCCAGCCTTTTCACCTGTATAAATTATAAGAAAATAACATTTCTACAGGGGATGGCAAAGGACATTGAAACAAATGAAAGTAATGTCTTTTTCTGCTGTGCGAATAGGAAGCCTATGTACTGCTGGCTGTGAAATCTGTCTTGGATAGCTAATGGCTAGAATAACCAATTTTCTAGCCATGCAGGAGTAAGCCTTGTTTATGAGGCTGAGCTGATTCTGCAGCTTAGTGGCTGCAAGCTGGAGTTCTTCGTGCAGCTTGAACCAGGCTGCATTGCTGTCGTTGTCCAGCAGACCAAAACAATACAGGAAGGCATCGTCCTGACTCCAAACCAAGTGAAATGGATCATTACCATTTTGACACAGACTATGCAAAATGCTAGTATTAGACTACCCCTCAGAGTCTCACAGTACTTAGCCAACCAGATGAGTAGTTTATTTTGATGCTGCGAGAGCTCAGGACTCAGACAAAGGTGTCTACAGCCCTTGGTTGTGCAAGAACTGTGGGATTTATGGGGTTGTAATGATTACACTGTGCTATCTACACTGAAGATTTCACACGCGATTCACAGATGATGTTTCTTCGGGAAAGGAGGTCCCAGCCTATCCATGTTTGAAGACCCTTGAACTGTGGTAAACATAGTCATTGTGAGTTTATCTGCAGCGAAGGTTTATGGCATCTATAAATCTGCAGAAGCAGCCATCTCTAGGAGGGCATTAGCTTTCATTACCACTTGATACATTGCCACTTTACTTTGCAACACTGGTTCTGTGAGAAGCAGATGAATTGTAAGCATGCTGTGTGCTAGAAAGGGCTTTAGGCACAGAGCATTATCAGGACTTACTAAGTATACCTACATGTGTTGGTCCCAAAACCCGAAATCATTCTCTGGAACCAGCTATTAACATGCTCATTAATTGGTTGTTGTGTTCATTGTATCATCAAGTTTCTCACTACAAGCAGAACCTCCCCTCTTTGTCCCCATTTTGCAATTAGAAAGTCCAGTTTTACGGGGGATGTGCTCTGTTCATATTCTTCTTGCAGACATCAGACAATCCTCTGTCAAATCTGCTATTTACAGTGCTATTTTATTATATGAAACATGCTGATTTCCATGTGGGACAGTGGATACAAAAGCAAAAAAGAGAAAACCAAAATGGAGAACATGCTCTGACCACTGTTAGACTTTTGCCACTGATCATAATAGGAATAGACTGGTTTTTGGCTGTATTACTCTGAAATCTGACTTGCATACTAACACAGCTGGGAGTCTTGGTAGGCAGGCTCTCCTGGACCAGACTCCAGTGACTCTCTTATTGTAAAGCACTTTTGTCTCCAGGGAATAGAAAGCTAGATGAATCAATGATCAGTTGTATTCTCTTACTGCCATTTGTTACTATCCACCCTGTTTTTGAGAAAAGGACTTCCTTCTTCACTTCATTGTGTTTTGATTATACCTGTCAATATAGCCAGTGATTGCTGTGCTCAGTGAATATAAAAAATTATAGCAATGCCTAGCATTTATGACACATTTCTCCCACTTGTCTCATCAGTCTGGCAGGTTGCAGAGGTGAAACAACTCTCAGCTACCCTGTGGTCTGTGTTGATGGGAGTCATGCTTTATGGGCCAATTTATGACTGCTTATGTCCATATTGTTCAAGGTTGCAATATTCTTGCTGTTGCCATTCTTACTGTTACACTTTTCAGAATTATACTTCTGATTGCCTTTAAGATGACCATTTCTGACAAACATACACAGCAACATCACAAAACAACCCCTCTGATGCCACTCTTGCAAGAGTTGTCACTCTGCTAGACTTGGCTGTTGTTGATCTTGTACAGGTCCTTTGTCTAGTTTCATTACCAACAACTCAAGCCCTGAAGTAAAAACTACCATTGACAGCCACATGCAACGTGCATTGTTTTTTAGTCACTCAGTCAAACCTGCCCAAATTGTGACCATACTCAGAGGTGAAACTCTGAGAGTAAACTGCCATGTAGAGAGGGCACTGTAACAGGTTACAAGGCCAACTGCAGGGTGCAAAAATTATTTTAACTGCTTGCAATCCACTTTTCATGCACATATGCCTCCTTCTCCATATTAATGAAAAAAACTTTTGTGGATCTGTCTGGACAGCCTCTTTAAATAGCAACAGCATATTCCAGATCAAATTCCTTAATCAAAAGGAACAAAAAGAGCACAAAAAGTGTGAGCAATCACAGCAGAACAGCTCATTTGCTGAGACTGAATTGTCTGATAAATACTGACTGATGTGTGTATGGCTATTGCAGCTGAGCTTACCTCTCAACCTTTTCTTCGTTGTTGTCCCTAATGTACACTTTCAATCCTAAACCCACTAGGCACAGCAGGGCATTAAGCAGGATATCTAAAATGTATTAAAATTAAAAGAATCAAGTACAGATAAATTGATTTATAACATATTTTTGAAAATTAAACATTTAGAAAAAAGTTGTACCAAAGAGCAAACTCTAGCCGCACAGGAAGTAGAGGGTGTAAGTTCATAAGAAATTTCATTTATTCATAAGAATGATCTTTTATTTTGTGAACAAGACTCTTATATGTACATTTTAATACTGTGCCTGTTAAAATTTATTTCAGAATATACTGATAAATCTATAGGACATGAATGTAAAGTAAGAAAATGTACCAGGCTGAGGTCTGCTTACTCATAATGTGAATATTTATAAATACCTTTTATTTCAGATAAGCAGTAATCTTTCCTGTCTCTTTTTTAAGTATAAAAACATTTGTGCTAATCAAGAGATAGCAGTATTTAGTTACTCACAAGCTCCTTTTTAAGTGTATTATATTGACTTTCTGCTTGTATCCCCCAGTACAGCTAATACCACATTATCTTAAATTTTAGCCTACTTCCTTTCAGATAGAAATGACCGCATACTTCTGCTTCATCATATATATTCTTGCCAGTTATCTTATGTGGCTGCATCTGTAACGGATTTATTGGATTTAATCACATTGTAGGTTTTCCTACACATGCTTTGCATTGCTACAATAACAAATGCAAAAATGAAAATAAGTCAATATTTCATTCAGCAACCCTTTCTGAATCAGTTTTCAGTTTTTCAGCTATGCACAGTTTGCAGTGTTTTCAGTATTTTCAGTTATGCACAACTGTTATTTTTGTCATGAGATCATACAAACTTCCCTAGGAGTAGTGCCACGATCTTTGCCTTGGTAAGGGATAAAGATAAGCAGAAGTTTTAGGGTCAGAGAAGGGCTGCTGGAACACAAAATAAATAAAGAGAAAAAATTACTGTAATTATTTTACTGTTTCATACAAGTTGACAATCTTTCCATGCTTCTTGACAGGGATGGGTGTGGAAGGCTAATAAGACTGGCAGGAAAAACTAGATCTAATTTTTTTTTGCTTTTTATGCCAAGCTCCTTGCTTTGAAATGTTAAAGAAGGGCATGGAAAAGAAATAGCATTTTACTTTCTGGATGAGATTCACTGCTCTAGACATATACTTCTAAGGTCACTTCAGGCAACAGAGGATTTCCAGTCTGGCCTCAAAAATGTTTCAGAAAGTTGCCATAGATCACACGTTGAATCTAGTTGGCACTAGTTATCTATATGTAGGGAACTGAACCCTGGCCTTTGTCTCCTATTTACCTGTCAGCCATATCTTTCCCTTACTCCCCCTTAGAAAAGGAATTACAGTTCTATTCTTGTTTCTCCAGAACCTCCTCTTCTACTAACATTCATCCATTCATAGGTATGCGAACAGGTAATTCAAGCCGACATCTGCCAATCTGCACAATCCCCCTTTCCAGCTTCCTGCCTCCACCTAAAGTTTGGTTTGTTGTTTTTTGGGGGGTTTTCTTGTTTTGTTTTGGTTTGTTTTTTTTTCTAGTGCATTGATTTGGAGTACTGGGAAAAGCACGCAGGTTATTTTCACAACCTGGTGTTGAACGACTTCAAATCCTTTCACTGTGTTGGCATCTTTCCTGCAGTCTGCAACCTACTCAGAATTCCTCTTCCTAAGAAGCTATTATCAACTCTCATAAACTAAACCAGCTGTGGAAAATCTTCATAGTTCACACTCTTTGGGTTTGTAGAGCATTGCTTTGGCACTGAAAGGTATGTATTCAGTTATTGAGATGCACCAAAGAACAAAGAAAATCTGCTAAAATTACCCCTTCTCCTATTTGAATGCTTTTCTTTAGTCTTCATATTTTCTTGATATGGACAAAGGCTTTGGATTTGAAATACAATGAAATATTTTTACACATTGTCATTGAAAAAACACACAGATTACTAATGAAATTTAAGGATGCTGTATCATCATTAGATGATAATCTGACTACCTCATTAAGCTACAGGATCTGAGGTGTTAGACTAGAACATTTTCTCTTTTTAAACCCTATGTTATACAGTTTTGTAGTGAAACAATCCTCAAAGCAAAAAAGGCAAGCTAATGTGGACAGACAATAATAGCTTGCCCAGGTTTTATGGCTGTTGTATTGGAAAGCATTGTTTCTAACAAAACCCAGGGAATAGCACGACTCCTTGAACCAGTGGGCGCAAGACAGTGTGCTTGTGAAGGAAATGTGTTTCAAAGTGATACTCTAGATTTGCATTCAAATGTAAAGGAACTTCAAATCATACAGTGGAAAGGGAGCAATTTACATGTCTACAAATATGATATTCTTTTAACTGTGCATCAGAAGGTTAGTTTTGCCTTAGTGAAGAATTTGTACTTCTGTATCTCTATAATAAAAATTGGAAAGATAAATAAACTCTATTGTATAAATATTAATTTTTTTTTGTGGTGGTCAGCAATACCTGATCTCATACAGTGTGCAAGGCAAATTACTTTTTTTACAGTGTACTATGCTTAAACCCACCTGGGCTGCTTTCCAGAAGTGCCAGCAGTATTGGAATTGCACTAGAATACACAGCTTGAAGCTGAACTTAGGTTTGAACTCCATCATACAGAAATTGCTTTGAAAAAAAGAAAACTATAGGTTACTACAGGGAAGAGCAAAACAAAACTTTGTATTAGCTTCTTTTCCCTGTGTTACTGCTTTGTAGCTGTAACAAAGGACAAGTCTAATTTCCTTTTCTTTGTGAAGCGTGACTTTGGACTTTGGTAAAGTTATAACTTCTTCACAGCAATCCAAGTAAGAGAACAAACTTCAGACTTCATATTAAAGGCAGTGGAAGAAAATTGAGTGCAAAATGGCATGAGTTGCATATAACCCATCTGCAGTGTTTGGGGTTAAAATCAGGGACTCGCTGTAGCTTAGAATAAGCATTGCTACTAAGACCTCAATATTCAAATGAAGTATCATGAATGCAGTATCTGACTCTCATATTTTCAGATTACCCTGGTGTTTGCTTTGTGATCAGTTTCTTTAAGAACAATTCAGCTCCAAGATCAATAATTATTCTTCAGATATCATTATCAGTTAGCCTTTAATGTATGACTTAGTCCTGTAAGTCCTTGGCCAAGATTTAAAATTAAAACCTCTCTGAGGTGGAAAAGAAAAGGGGTTTTACTTAGCTTCTACTGAAGTTGGGTTTTTTCCCCCTTTACTTTTATTACAATGGTAAAATGGTTCAGATCTCAGAACTTGTTTTAACTGAATGTGTTCAGAATGAGGGCATCCACATATGGTCTTGAGTGATACATGTAGTAATTGTAGAAAGGATCTGATATAAGATAACTCTATTTGAATTCTATTTTCACTTATTTTCTTGGATTTATACGAGTATAAATGAGAACAGAATTAAACTCTGCAGAAGACCATGTCCTCTGCTTCAGTGAAATCACGTGAATCAGAGCTGCACTCCCTGACGTGATGTGTGATCCTATTTGCTCAGCACTCCTCTGCCCCAAAACAGTCCCTGCAGAACTCCCCTTCACAGGTGTCGTGGTTTAGGCCCAGCTGGTAACAAAGCACCGCAGAGCCTCTCGCTCACTGCTCCCCCCAGCCCCGGTGTGATGAGGAAAAAATAAAAAGAAAAGCTTGTGGGTCAAGACAAGGACAGGGAGGGATCACTCACCACTTATGGGCATGGGCAAAAGACAGGCTTAACTTGGGGAAGAAACAAAATACATTTCATTTACTACAAATCAGATCAGAACAAGGATATTAGGAAGTAAAACCAGATCTTAAAACACCTTCCCCCCAGCCCTCCCTTCTTCCCAGTTCGACTCCACTCCCAATTTTCTCTCCACCTCCTCCCCCCAGCGGCACAGGGGGACGGGGAATGGGGGCTGGGGTCAGTTCCTCACCCCTTGTCTCCGCCGCTCCTTCCTCCTCAGGGGAGGAGGACTCTGCACTCGGGCCCTGCTCTGCTGTGGGGTGTCTCCCGCGGGAGACAGTCCTTCATGAACATCTCCAAGGTGGGTCCTTTCCACGGGCTGCAGTTCCTCACAAACTTCCCTGGTGTGGATCCTTCCTGCGGGCTGCAGTCCTTCAGTCCCAGCCTGCTCCAGCACGGGCTTCCCCATGGAGTGGTGGCCATCTTCCCCACAGAGTGGCCCCCTCCAGGGGCTGGGGGGGACAGCCTGCCGCCTCACCGCAGGCTGCGGGGGCATCCCCTCCTGCCTTCCTCCCTGACCTCGGTACCCACAGAGGGGTTCCTCTCCCGTTCCAATCCCCCACTCCCTGCAGGTTTCCCCTCTTAAATCTGCTCTCCCACCCGTGTTTCCACCGTCGCTGAGGGGCTCGGCCTGGGCCAGAGGCGGGTCCGGCTTGGAGCCGGGGGAGCTTCCAGCAGCTTCTCTCAGGAGCCGGCCCTGCGGACCCTCACCCCATACCAAAAACAAGTCACACAAACCCAAAACAAGGGGCAGGTACCTCATGGGGTTTGTAGCAGAAAAAGATGAAATAAAGAAATTAATTATTCTTGTTGATTTAGGTGGTACCAGGAATAGGCCTCTGTATACATGAACAATAACAAAAAAATCCACTTCTGAAGTAGATTCATCTACATGCAAACTAATTCAGTATCTCTGAAAGCAGCCACATATATAAATTGCTCAAACATGATGATGACCTAAGAGATCTGTCCAAGTATTGTAGGCTGCACAGAGAAAGTGATCAGGCCAATATTTTACTGTCTTCTTTGTTTCTCTGTGTCCTGGTTTTGGCTGGGGTAGAGTTAATTTTCTTCCTAGTAACTGGTACAGTGTGTTTTGGATTTAGTGTGAGAAGAATGCTGATAACACACTGATGTTTTAGTTGTTGCTAAGTCCCGCTTATTCTAAATTAAGAATTTTTCAGTTTCCCATGGTCTGCCAGCAAGCAGGTGTACAAGAAGTTGGCAGGGGACACAGCCAGGACAGCTGACCTGAACTAGCCAAAGGGATATTCCATACCATAGGATGTCATGCTCTGTATATAAACTGGGGGGAGCTGGCCAGGAGGGGCAGGTAGGTGCTTGTGCATCAGTCAGCTGGTGGTGAGCAATTGCGTTGTGCATCACTTGCCTTTTCTATTTTCGTTAGGGGGGGGGGAGCTTGTTTCGGGGGTTTTGGCATTTTTTTTTACATTCTTTTTCATTATTATTATTATTACTACTACTATTTATTATTATTATTACTACTACTATTATTTATTATTATTAATATTATTATTAATTATTATTATATTGTTAGTATTACATTTTATTTTACTTTAGTTATTTAATCGTTCTTACCTCAGCCCACAAATTTTACTTTTATCCAGTTCTCCTCCCCATCCCACTGGGAGGCAGGGTGAGTGAAGGAGCGGCTGCGTGGTGCCTAGTTGCTGGCTGAGGTTAAACCATGACACTCCAGCACAGACAAAATGAAAATGTTGCCGTCCCAGTGGAGTTCTTACAAAATAGCCAAAGAAAACTGACAATAAACATTTATGTACTCTAGCATCCAGGTTCCTTTGTTTTGCTTCCTGTAAAACTTTCATGGTAGGTTTCTGCCCACAGCTGGCTGGAGGGCATAAGCATTTAAGCTTAAGCACACTTGTTTA
This sequence comes from Haliaeetus albicilla, assembly GCF_947461875.1. Lineage (NCBI taxonomy): Eukaryota > Metazoa > Chordata > Aves > Accipitriformes > Accipitridae > Haliaeetus > Haliaeetus albicilla. The sequence goes on from NC_091507.1 coordinate 5,532,486, forward strand.
AAAATTACTGCAGGGAGACGAGATGACTTCTGAGCTCTGAATGATATGAGGTTCTTGCACACAGGCTTGTATCTCAAGGTCAGTGGTCTCCATTTAAACAGTCAAACTGAATGATCTTGAACAAAAAAATTGATTTTCTGTTCTCTGCTTGGTGAATGCCAATGGCTTTCTGACTGGGGGAAAAAAATCTGAGTGATTTTACAACTGGAAAAGTATTCCAGTCAAAATTGAAACATTGGCATGTCTTTTCAAGGCAAAGGAGAGTTTGCAACAGCACATTAATTAATTGGCTTTTTAAAGTTTCTAGTTGTAAAAGTTGTCTGTCAGAAGTGTGGGACAAACAACCTTGATTTCAATTTGATTCACTTTAGCTCTTACCTCACTTGTGGTCATTAAATAGCCTTTTTGTCATGTTTCAGTTTTACAAGAATGAAATTGCACATTTTATTGAGGGGATTAGAATTTGGCAGGAAACTGGAGCTTAGTTTCCACTTTTTTATAGTATATATAGTTCAATAAATGATCAGTGCTGTATTTTTTTTACCCAAGTCTTTCTTAGCCCTTGTTTGTCTTACATTCACTTTTTTGTTTCTTCTCTCAGCATGCCACAGCTGGAAAGATATTGTACCTTCTTAAGCTCTGTGTTTAGCTTCACAAATAGATACTATGCGGATACCAAAAACGCTAGACATAACTGCATCTGTTAATGATTTTTTTACAGAAAAAAGTACATAGCTGTCAATCACTATATTTTTTCCAGGTAGTACCAAACTGCAGTATGTTCAATGCTCCATTTACCTTGCTACTATGTAGTAAATATTTGCTTTACAAGAAAATAAAGCCACTTTTAAATTTGGAAAAAAAGAAAAAGAAAGAGACACCAGAGGCGAAACAAAGTTTCTTAACCACTACTGTCCTATAAAAATCTAATAAGACAACTCTATATAGTAGAATTGGACTGCTTCATTTTAGAAGTTAAGGGTAACTGCTTTTTGTCATTGACGTCAATGGAATAAAGATGGGGATAGTTACTTGCTGTTTAAAGGTAATTTTTTTAGATTTACAAGCTCACTCTTAAAAAAACCTTTTTCCACTTGAAAAATCTAATAATTAATCATTGCTAAGTTTATAATTTCAGCTCTGTATTAACTCATGTATTTGCCATTTTTAGTTCCCCTTTCTATTTATGTGAAAAGTTTTGGATATTGAAGTATCAACGTTTTCATTAATTTTATGTAAGGGAGATATATATGAATATGTAAGTTTAGATATGTACAAATAACACATTTTAGACCATGACTTTTATTGTCAAAAAATTATTTGCAGGGGAATGTTTCACACAAAAAAGACAGCAGGGCTTTTTAGCGGTGAAATACTTCCGTTATCACTAGAACCTGTGTACCAAACTCCTTTTCTTGAAACCTTCCTAAAAACATGGTGTCATTAAGTGTAAATTTACTTTGACTGTACCACCTGCATCTTCAGAGAAAGCCTTCATAATATTAGTGATTATTCTGCTGGCAGAGTGTAGTATTTAATAACGTTCCACATCTGAGACTGTTAAATGCTTTCTAAAATCTTATTATGCTTAAAATGAATGCTCTCCTTAGTGATCATTTTTAGGATAGAGTGTAGGTCATTACATGGCCATCAAAACTACATATTCAGTCTTTCCTTCATCTGTCTTTATCTGGACAGCTTTTTTTATTCCAAATTCCCTTTAAAATTGTACGTATCCCTGAAAGGATTACAATACTCTGCTACTTTTTGTAATTGTTAACATAATTTTTCTTTGGTACTTTTTCCCCATGTTGTTTTGAAGGTTGTTACCCTTGTGCATTTTTTTGCCAACACGAGACACCTTTCCTTCCACGGCCACAAAGCCTGGGTACAGTGAGGGTGCAGGGAGTGCTCAAAAAAGGCCTAAATCTCCAGCGGAGAAGGAGCGTCAGCACGCAGAGAGAGCCTCAAGATATTCCATTGCCAGGCAAATGGCTTAGAAAAGCAGGAAACTTAAACGGTCTTATAATAGTCTATAATAATAACAACATCTTTTGTAATGAACTAATCGCATAGACATAGCTCTTGTGGTGGATGAATGTTTAAATGACAGAGAAGTAGTTGTTTACTGAATCACACTGAAGATATTTTAATTGATTTGGAAATGCACTTGTATACAGTTAAGTATTAAAAACAATCATTGTTCAATTTCTCTTTAAACAGGAACATATATTTATCAGAAAACAAAAGGAGATTATATATATCTCTTTTTGTCTTAAATAATGGACTGGGGATGAAAAAGAGAAAAAAACCCAACTGCCTTCAGTATATTTAGAAGATAGTTATTAATTCTTTAATCACATGCCCTGATAACATTTTTATTGATAACATTAAGTCATGAATATTGATAGTCAGATTCTTTTACAATGTTGTTTCAGGTCAGAGTTAGAGATGTGTGGATGCCTTTCCATACCACAGAACATTTTCACTTCAGTCTTAAATACTTATGTCCAGAACTGATTAACGCTAATTTTGAGATAGCTACAGAATTCCTGTATTATTTAGCCTTTACAGATCATTTAAATGTCATTCTATATCAATATGTTAATTGTATAGGAAAAATAATGAACTTGATTCAAAGCTGGGGAACGTAATCATTGCCAAATTCTGCACTCAGTCAAAAAGACATAATCCCGTATCTAGATACATAATTACTTCTATATTCTCCACATTTCCACCAGAGTTTTGTCAAATGCAAACCTGCAAACTCAAAAGTACTGATGGCCTTTGAAGAATTTCACTCCAGTCATACCTGCATCCAAAGGGTTCCAACATCTGAATGTATCCAGGTTCACTTGTATAAACCAAGTAAGTACAAAAAATGAGGACGTTGTGAAATTTTATTTCATTTCATGATTCCTTCTGTTGCAAAGTGCAATGTGCAGGGCCCAGTCTAGCACCATAAGCTAAATACGTACCATTTACAAACCTTGAATTTAGGAAATAAAATGAAAAATTAAAACAAGGATAAATCTCCACAAATTCTTAACAAAGAATTTCTTGCACTCTGGGAAAGGAAGTAACAGGAAAAAAACCCTTGATTTATACAAAATTTCATAAAGCTTTAGTATCTTCTAGAGATCAGGAAACACAGCTACCCAGGGTGAACCAAATGAGCTAAAGATTTATTTCTTGAAATTCTTCTATTCTGTTTCAATTATGTTTGCACCCCTCAAAGGTAACAAGGAATTTTCTATTGGTTTAGCACAAGGAGCTTACATGGACATGCTTACTGGTGGAAAAACTCACTGTAGCCTTCACAAAAATAGAGAAAACATACTCTAATCAAAAAAAAAGAGTGTAAGAAGTTGCTTGGCTTCATTGTTAAATATGGTTTCTTAGAAAATTACTTTGAAAAGTCTATGAGGATTTATGGGACATGGCCCAGGTAATACAGAAAGAGGTAAAGGAAACTTTATAAGGAACACGTCAAAGAACTGGGAAAGAAATGGACCAAACTATCACAGAATATCTTGCAAAAAAATCTAATTTTAATAATCCCCTCACAGATTGCCAAACACCAGACATTAATGTGTCTATTTATTCTAAAATAGATTAGTAAAAGTTCATTCTACGTCCTTGATCAAAGCTTGTGGAACACCATCTCTTTTTTGCATATATATTTCTGTTTGTCCAAATGGACTTTTCCCAAAGCTTTGACTTACTGCTAAGTGTAATAGCACTCACAATATCAGCTGCAGAATTTTATTTATTAACTTTTTTCCTGTGAAAGCCTGAAAGTTTTTCTGAAACTTGAAGATTGATTTCATCTTCTTAATGATAAGACTATTTTTAATTTCTCTTGCTTACCCCAGGGGGTGACTATGAATGCAAGAACCACCTAATGTTTTCACCATCTTCTAACGTGGTCAGGATAGGAGTATCATTAGTGGTTGCACATGTATTGGTGAGCTGCATGAGCCAGGTTGTCTGTCTTACTCCTCCTGGTCTGATAGTTTCACTACTATGGACCCCTGAGCATTAGAAATGTATACTGCAGGAGGTTAAGTTGCGGTATCAGCTTTACTGGCAGGTACAGCACAAAACTGTGAAACAGATGAAATGGCTGTAATGTTTGTGAAATTATTACAAATATATCTACAATATTTTTCCACTGCAGTGAATTTAAAAGCATGAAACAAATTTAGTCCCAAGATATTAGCTGCCACAAATGTGCAGAATACCAGGATCCAAAACTAGTTAGTAAATAGGGAATACTCAGTGGTGTGTATTTAAGAACAATTTATTGTAAATTGCTGGAGAAAGAAGAAATAGCTTGTTTTTCCAAAACATGGAATTATAGTATAGCTGAATTGACATGAAATCAAATGATAATGACGTGATGTAATCTAGTTCTAAAATTCTGTTTACTGATGCTGCAGTTAATGTCTGTGGACCCGTCTGGCCTTAACACCTAAGGCAATGGCTTTTCTATTGACCTCCAGTGGAGCTATTTGTGAATGATATTCGTCTGCTTGTTTTATGCCCTTGAAATCTGCAATCTCTACTGGGTAGGCATGATTTAAGATTGATTTTTGTATGACTTAGAAAGCCAGCGTGATAGATGAGGGCAAGATGGAATGCACCCCTAAGTGACCCATCCAACTTGTGAAACTCTCTTAAACGCTGAAGTGCCTTTTTCCCACAAAAGATGCCTGTTGGCCTTGGAATCTTTTTTCTCTCTTTAAACTGATTTCTTCTAACTTAAAAAAAAAAAAAAGCATATAGCATTTTGCAGATGAAACTGCCATCTAAATGAAGAAATACTGTAGAGCAAAAATGCAATCATCTGGGAGCTAGTTCTTTATCAGAAGCTGAAGCTAGATCAAGGTAATGCAACTTCCTTGAGATCTGAATATTTTCTGAACTTGCAAATTGCACCAGGAAGGATTTATTTCACAGTTTTTTGACTATACATGATTAATTAGAAAATAATGCTGGTTTTAGGAGAAATACTTGGAGTTTCCTATATCATGGACATTAAGTTCTTAAACAAAGGATGTGGCAGTAGCTGATTCTTGAATTCTAACAGCCTTAAGAAGAAAAAAAAAGGTGCCTCTTGCTGTATACAGGCCTTGCTTTTTTCTAGTTATATTTTTAGTAGAATTTAGTCAGTGCTTAAGTGGACTCTGCGCAGGAGGCAATCTCATTAATTTCTAGTGTAGTAACACTATAGTGGCAAGAAATGTATTCACAAGCCTCTGATGTGTATGAGGTTATCATAAATATTTGTACAGCTAACTTAGGCAAATATAATAGCTTTACTTTGTGCATCACTTCAGTTTGAGCTGAGAAACATTCCAAGGTGAAAAAAATTGTGTAAATTTACAAAATCTGTGAAAAGATACATGTCATTTTTATAAACAAGTCATTGTAAAATGTGTTTCCTTTGTGTTTTGCTTAGCATCATGATGTGATCCTGCAATATGATTTTTTAAATTATCATTCATTTTTGTATAGCCAAAATATCTTTTAAAATATTACTAAAAAGTACAAGGAGGAAAAATAAAATGAGAATTTAAGTGAAATCCTGTAAGATTAGATGTATATAAATATTTCATTATATTTTTAAGGAGTTTTTAATTAGAAAGTTCTAGAATACTTTGTGAAACAAGATTTATAATGTAGGAGCACGAACATCTTGGTATGTATTTCTCTGTGTATCAATAAAAACAACAGTCTAGTAGGAACTGAATTTCAGTAATTTATTTTGGCTTGTTTTTTATGGAATTTGATACTACACTCTACTTTTATAAGTATCTGATCGTTAGAGGCTTCATTATCAAAACATCTGAAAATTTGTTTATGTTTGTGAGAATGTGAAATATTAATCTGTTTTAACAGATGGGCAGTTGAGGCAGAAGGAGGACTAATGGGTTCACTCAGCAGTAATCTCGCAACTGAAACCTCCTTCAACTGGTAAAAATTACCATAGGTCCAATTAAGTCAGTGGAACGTCTCAGAACTGCAGGCTAGCGCAAGTGCTACAATCATGCTGTTCTTTAGCTGGTACTCTTATCCTAGAAGTTCCTGTTTAGATTCCCTCCCGTGAAGGTGATGGAACAGCTAGGCTTGGAAACCATTTCCAGGCAAATGATGGACATGAATGTGATAAGGAATAGTTCGCATGGCTTAACAAAGGGGAAGCCATGCCTGAGCAGACCGATAATCTACAATGAAATGACTGTCTTGGTAGATGAGGGGAGAGCAGTGGATATTGTCTACCTAGACTTCAGTAAGGCTTTCAGCGCTGTCTCCCATAAGTTCCTTGTGGAGAAGCTGATGAGATATGGGCTGGATGAGCAGAGAGCGTGGTGGACTGAAAACTGACTGAATGGCTGGGCCCAGAGGGTGGTGATCAGGTACACAAAGTCTTGTTGGTAGCTGAACTAGCACTGTACCCCAGGGATCAATGCTGGGTCCAATACTGTTCATTAATGGTCTGAATGATGGGGTAGAGTTGTACCTTCAGCAAGTCTGCAGGTGACACCAAACTGGGAGGAGTGAGACATGCCAGAGGGTTGAACAGCCATCCAGAAGGACCTCAACAGACTGGAGAAAGTGTCTGACAGGAACCTCATGGAGTTCAACAAAGAGACATGCAGTGTCCTACACCTGGGAAAGAACAACTCCAGGCACCAGAACAGGCTGGGGGCCAACCAGCTGGAAAACAGCTTTGCAGAAAAGGATCTGGGGGTCCTTGTGGACAACAAGTTGAATGTGAGCCAGTGGCAAAGGCCAACAGTATCCTCGGCTGCGTTAGGAGATGTGTTGGCAGCAGAACAAGGGAAGTGATTCTTCCCCTCTACTCGGCACTGGTGAGGCCAGTACTAAGTACCTAGAATACTGTGTCCGGTTCTGGGCTCCACAGTACAAGAGACATGGAGCTACTGGAGGGATTCCAGCAAAGGATCACTAAATTGATTAAGCGACTGGAGCATCTCTCCTATGAGGAAAGGCTGA